>NC_134037.1:140037112-140195488 GCF_965140245.1 Athene noctua | reverse complement strand
TTGCCTTGCGATTCCTTGTCTGTAGGTTGTGTGTAATATGACAGGTGTGGTTTGCACCGTCGGGTAAGGTCTGTAAGGTCTGTTGTGGTCTGTAGGGTATTGTCTGTCTTGTATCGTGGGTATGGTATCGTATGGTATGGTTTGTAACGTCTGCCCCCGCGGAGGAGCCGTTCGCCTTGGCTGCGCCGCCCCGGAGGAGCCATCGTCGCCCCGCCCCGGAGGAGCTCTTCACGGCACATCCCAGCTCTTCTTGGAGGCCTTGATCACGCCGCCGCGGAGCATCCCTGGGCTCAGTGCACGGTGCCCGAGGAGCCGCTCGTCATCGGGGCTCCGCCTTGCGTGTCTTGTGTTGGTTGTCTTTTTCCCTGTGGCATGGTATTTCTTGTATTGTGATGCCTTGTATCTTTGGTGCTGTGTATCTTTGTGACTTGAATTGTGTTGTAGTTTGTTTTGTACGGTGGGATGGTTACCGTCCTGTAGGTGTTTGCGGTCTGTTAGTTATTGTATGTACTGTGTGTGTTTGGATTGATTTATAGGATGTATTCTGTTCTGCATTGTCTGGGATTGTCTACTTTCTTGTATATTGCATTTTGCATCGTGTATTTCCTTTTGCGTGTTGGCATCTGTATATTGCATCTTGTAGTGTGGATCGTATTTTGTATTGTGTTGTGTGTAGTATGTTTCATGGATGGTAGGTGTGTTGTGTAATGTGGGGAATGGCCTATGTGGTATCTTGTGTATTGTTATCATTTTGTATATCTTGTGCTGTATTGTGTTTGACACTGCCTTGCCTGTATTGTCTGCTATGGATTGCATTGTTCTTTGTAATGCGCTGTAGTTAATATGGTATGGTTTGTCACGTATTGCGTGGCATGTATTTTTGTATCTTTTATTATTGCCATATTTTTGTATCTGTTTTATTGCCATGACTTGTATATATCGTCGGTGTTGGGTTTACTCTCTCCTATAGTACGGATTGCATTTTCTGTCTGGTCTGTATAGTATGGAAAGGTGTCTAATAATAATGTATGGGCTTGTCTGTATCAATGTGTCTGTATTGTATGGAATGTTTTGCACCGTGTGGCTCCCCGGAGGAGCATTTCAGCGTGTGCTGGCAGAGGAAGGCCCTGGTCAGGCCCGCCCCAGAGGAGCTGTGCCCCACGCTGTTTGCGTGTTGATGCAGGCCTTCATCCCGTGGTGCTGGAGGAGCCCTTGCCTGCGTTTCCAGCGCGGTGGATCTCTTTGTTACGCGTTGCGTGTTTCCGTGGAGACCTTTGCCGTGGTGACCCAGAGGAGCTGGTCACACGTGGCAGCGGCGGAGCAGTAGCCCGGGAGGCCCTCAGGAGCTGTGCTGTGCGTGTCAGCGGAGCAGCCCATCATCATGCCGGCCCCAGAGGAGCCGTTCAGCGTCCGAGCGCTGTGGAGGAGCCCTTGCTGATCCTGGCCCCAGAGAGCAGCTGTTCCCCACGCTTGGTGGGTCTCCTTGCAGCCCTTCCGGACGCTGTACCCAGAGGAGCTCTTCATCCTGCCACTGCAGAGGATGCCATTTTCATCATCACTCCCGAGGTGCTCCTCGCTGTGCCTCTGTGCAGGAGGTCCTCATTCCATGGGCCAGCTGGTGCTGGAGCCCTTCCTTCAGTGTGCTGTGCGGCAGGAGCTGTTCCCCAGCCTGCGCCAGAGGTGCCCTTTGCCCTGTGGGCATGCAGGAGCCCTTGCTCATGCTGGGCCAGGGGGCCCTTGATGGCAGCGACCCTGAGGATCCCTTGATTGCTGTGTCTTTGGAGGAGCCCAGCATCATCCCCGCCTTGGAGCAGGCCTTCATGGCGCCAAGCTGGAGGAGCCCTTCCCCGTTACACCTGCCCGTCGGAGCGCTTTGTGTTGCTGCCCGTCTCTCCTTGGAGCTTGACGTGGCGGCCGTGCAGGAGAGCTTCACTGTGCTGTCCCGGAGGAGGCCTTGATCATCCCTCCCCTGGAGGAGCCCTTCCCCGTGTTGCAGCGGAGGAGCCTTTTCCTGCGAGGCCCTCAGGAGCTCTTGTGTGCGTGTCAGCGGAGCAGCCCATCATCATCCAAGCCCTGGAGGAGCCCCTTGAGCGTCAGAGCGCTCTGGAGGAGCCCTTGAGCGTGTGGCATTGGAGGAGCTTTGGATGATGGTGGCCCCAGAGGAGCTGTTCCCCACGCTTGGTGGGTCTTGCTGCAGGCCTTCAGCAGGCTGCCCTGGAGGAGCCCTTGACTGCCGTTGTGCCTGGTGATCTCTTGATCACCCCTGTGGGGAAGGAGCCCTTGAGCGTGGTGCCTCGTGAGAGAGTTTTGGGCTTTGGTGAGTCCCGCCAGAGCGGCAGGCAGGCCCCCCTCTGCAGACCGTGTGGTAAGTATTGTCTGGTAAGTGTGCTCTGGGGTTTTCTGTTGTCTGGTGCTGTCTGTCCTTTCTGCTGTACTGCATTGGCTGTGTGGTACTTTGTATTGTATTGTTAGTGGGTATTTTTTATTCTGTGTCTTGTATCGTATGGTGCCTAGGTGCATGTACTGTCGGGTGTATTGTGCTGTAGCATCTGCTTTGGTATTTACGGTACTGTATGAGTTGTACTGTATTATGGTACGGTATGCACCATCTCTATGGTATGGATCATAGTGTTGATGCGTATTAGAATATGTAGTCCTTTGGCTATTGTTTTAACCTGTGTATTGTGTAGTATGGTATTTCCTGTAATCTGTGTATTCTCTTTTGTTATTTTGGTAAGTGTCGCAGGCTGTTCATTGTATCTATTGTACTGTATTATTTGGGTTTGGTATTGATGTTATTGTACGTACGGTATGGTATGTGTTTATGGTCTGGAATGTATCATAGGTTAAATATCCTCTATATCACTGTAGCTATGGTATTGTTTCTATGTATTCTATGTATAGATTTTTGTGTTCTGTATTTGATGTGTTGTGTGGGTTGCATTTCATATACTCTGTGTATTGTATTCTGGTTGATATCCTATTGCACACGGTCTGTATGGAATGGCATTAATTGTATGCTGTGTAGTTTGCATTGTATCATCTGTTTTATTTGTTGTATGGCATTTTATCGTAAGTACTGTACCGCATTGAATGTATTGGAGGTTTTGTATCTTCCCTTGCATTGTATTTTATTTCCTAATGTATTGTGTATGGAAATTTTTCTTGGGAAATGTAATATTTATTGTATTTTGCATTGCTTTTTCTGTATTTTGTGGGGAAACTTATTTTTCTTTGTCATGTATTGTATTTTGGATGGTTTTTGAGCATTATTTTGTGCATTTTTCTGTATCGTCTGTCGTGCTCTTTCTTGTAGAGCACGTATTCTGTTTTTTGGCACTGTGAATTTTGTGATGTACTTGGTATTGTAATGTGTTTTGTCTTTTGTAGTAGCTGCTGTGTTTTCCTGTGTGTATTGTAATGGATTTGGGGCTGTATTGTCTGTCTTGTATTTTGCCTTGCGATTCCTTGTCTGTAGGTTGTGTGTAATATGACAGGTGTGGTTTGCACCGTCGGGTAAGGTCTGTAAGGTCTGTTGTGGTCTGTAGGGTATTGTCTGTCTTGTATCGTGGGTATGGTATCGTATGGTATGGTTTGTAACGTCTGCCCCCGCGGAGGAGCCGTTCGCCTTGGCTGCGCCGCCCCGGAGGAGCCATCGTCGCCCCGCCCCGGAGGAGCTCTTCACGGCACATCCCAGCTCTTCTTGGAGGCCTTGATCACGCCGCCGCGGAGCATCCCTGGGCTCAGTGCACGGTGCCCGAGGAGCCGCTCGTCATCGGGGCTCCGCCTTGCGTGTCTTGTGTTGGTTGTCTTTTTCCCTGTGGCATGGTATTTCTTGTATTGTGATGCCTTGTATCTTTGGTGCTGTGTATCTTTGTGACTTGAATTGTGTTGTAGTTTGTTTTGTACGGTGGGATGGTTACCGTCCTGTAGGTGTTTGCGGTCTGTTAGTTATTGTATGTACTGTGTGTGTTTGGATTGATTTATAGGATGTATTCTGTTCTGCATTGTCTGGGATTGTCTACTTTCTTGTATATTGCATTTTGCATCGTGTATTTCCTTTTGCGTGTTGGCATCTGTATATTGCATCTTGTAGTGTGGATCGTATTTTGTATTGTGTTGTGTGTAGTATGTTTCATGGATGGTAGGTGTGTTGTGTAATGTGGGGAATGGCCTATGTGGTATCTTGTGTATTGTTATCATTTTGTATATCTTGTGCTGTATTGTGTTTGACACTGCCTTGCCTGTATTGTCTGCTATGGATTGCGTTGTTCTTTGTAATGAGCTGTAGTTAATATGGTATGGTTTGTCACGTATTGCGTGGCATGTATTTTTGTATCTTTTATTATTGCCATATTTTTGTATCTGTTTTATTGCCATGACTTGTATATATCGTCGGTGTTGGGTTTACTCTCTCCTATAGTACGGATTGCATTTTCTGTCTGGTCTGTATAGTATGGAAAGGCGTCTAATAATAATGTATGGGCTTGTCTGTATCAATGTGTCTGTATTGTATGGAATGTTTTGCACCGTGTGGCTCCCCGGAGGAGCATTTCAGCGTGTGCTGGCAGAGGAAGGCCCTGGTCAGGCGCGCCCCAGAGGAGCTGTGCCCCACGCTGTTTGCGTGTTGATGCAGGCCTTCATCCCGTGGTGCTGGAGGAGCCCTTGCCTGCGTTTCCAGCGCGGTGGATCTCTTTGTTACGCGTTGCGTGTTTCCGTGGAGACCTTTGCCGTGGTGACCCAGAGGAGCTGGTCACACGTGGCAGCGGCGGAGCAGTAGCCCGGGAGGCCCTCAGGAGCTGTGCTGTGCGTGTCAGCGGAGCAGCCCATCATCATGCCGGCCCCAGAGGAGCCGTTCAGCGTCCGAGCGCTGTGGAGGAGCCCTTGCTGATCCTGGCCCCAGAGAGCAGCTGTTCCCCACGCTTGGTGGGTCTCCTTGCAGCCCTTCCGGACGCTGTACCCAGAGGAGCTCTTCATCCTGCCACCGCAGAGGATGCCATTTTCATCATCACTCCCGAGGTGCTCCTCGCTGTGCCTCTGTGCAGGAGGTCCTCATTCCATGGGCCAGCTGGTGCTGGAGCCCTTCCTTCAGTGTGCTGTGCGGCAGGAGCTGTTCCCCAGCCTGCGCCAGAGGTGCCCTTTGCCCTGTGGGCATGCAGGAGCCCTTGCTCATGCTGGGCCAGGGGGCCCTTGATGGCAGCGACCCTGAGGATCCCTTGATTGCTGTGTCTTTGGAGGAGCCCAGCATCATCCCCGCCTTGGAGCAGGCCTTCATGGCGCCAAGCTGGAGGAGCCCTTCCCCGTTACACCTGCCCGTCGGAGCGCTTTGTGTTGCTGCCCGTCTCTCCTTGGAGCTTGACGTGGCGGCCGTGCAGGAGAGCTTCACTGTGCTGTCCCGGAGGAGGCCTTGATCATCCCTCCCCTGGAGGAGCCCTTCCCCGTGTTGCAGCGGAGGAGCCTTTTCCTGCGAGGCCCTCAGGAGCTCTTGTGTGCGTGTCAGCGGAGCAGCCCATCATCATCCAAGCCCTGGAGGAGCCCCTTGAGCGTCAGAGCGCTCTGGAGGAGCCCTTGAGCGTGTGGCATTGGAGGAGCTTTGGATGATGGTGGCCCCAGAGGAGCTGTTCCCCACGCTTGGTGGGTCTTGCTGCAGGCCTTCAGCAGGCTGCCCTGGAGGAGCCCTTGACTGCCGTTGTGCCTGGTGATCTCTTGATCACCCCTGTGGGGAAGGAGCCCTTGAGCGTGGTGCCTCGTGAGAGAGTTTTGGGCTTTGGTGAGTCCCGCCAGAGCGGCAGGCAGGCCCCCCTCTGCAGACCGTGTGGTAAGTATTGTCTGGTAAGTGTGCTCTGGGGTTTTCTGTTGTCTGGTGCTGTCCGTCCTTTCTGCTGTACTGCATTGGCTGTGTGGTACTTTGTATTGTATTGTTAGTGGGTATTTTTTATTCTGTGTCTTGTATCGTATGGTGCCTAGGTGCATGTCCTGTCGGGTGTATTGTGCTGTAGCATCTGCTTTGGTATTTACGGTACTGTATGAGTTGTACTGTATTATGGTACGGTATGCACCATCTGTATGGTATGGATCATAGTGTTGATGCGTATTAGAATATGTAGTCCTTTGGCTATTGTTTTAACCTGTGTATTGTGTAGTATGGTATTTCCTGTAATCTGTGTATTCTCTTTTGTTATTTTGGTAAGTGTCGCAGGCTGTTCATTGTATCTATTGTACTGTATTATTTGGGTTTGGTATTGATGTTATTGTACGTACGGTATGGTATGTGTTTATGGTCTGGAATGTATCATAGGTTAAATATCCTCTATATCACTGTAGCTATGGTATTGTTTCTATGTATTCTATGTATAGATTTTTGTGTTCTGTATTTGATGTGTTGTGTGGGTTGCATTTCATATACTCTGTGTATTGTATTCTGGTTGATATCCTATTGCACACGGTCTGTATGGAATGGCATTAATTGTATGCTGTGTAGTTTGCATTGTATCATCTGTTTTATTTGTTGTATGGCATTTTATCGTAAGTACTGTACCGCATTGAATGTATTGGAGGTTTTGTATCTTCCCTTGCATTGTATTTTATTTCCTAATGTATTGTGTATGGAAATTTTTCTTGGGAAATGTAATATTTATTGTATTTTGCATTGCTTTTTCTGTATTTTGTGGGGAAACTTATTTTTCTTTGTCATGTATTGTATTTTGGATGGTTTTTGAGCATTATTTTGTGCATTTTTCTGTATCGTCTGTCGTGCTCTTTCTTGTAGAGCACGTATTCTGTTTTTTGGCACTGTGAATTTTGTGATGTACTTGGTATTGTAATGTGTTTTGTCTTTTGTAGTAGCTGCTGTGTTTTCCTGTGTGTATTGTAATGGATTTGGGGCTGTATTGTCTGTCTTGTATTTTGCCTTGCGATTCCTTGTCTGTAGGTTGTGTGTAATATGACAGGTGTGGTTTGCACCGTCGGGTAAGGTCTGTAAGGTCTGTTGTGGTCTGTAGGGTATTGTCTGTCTTGTATCGTGGGTATGGTATCGTATGGTATGGTTTGTAACGTCTGCCCCCGCGGAGGAGCCGTTCGCCTTGGCTGCGCCGCCCCGGAGGAGCCATCGTCGCCCCGCCCCGGAGGAGCTCTTCACGGCACATCCCAGCTCTTCTTGGAGGCCTTGATCACGCCGCCGCGGAGCATCCCTGGGCTCAGTGCACGGTGCCCGAGGAGCCGCTCGTCATCGGGGCTCCGCCTTGCGTGTCTTGTGTTGGTTGTCTTTTTCCCTGTGGCATGGTATTTCTTGTATTGTGATGCCTTGTATCTTTGGTGCTGTGTATCTTTGTGACTTGAATTGTGTTGTAGTTTGTTTTGTACGGTGGGATGGTTACCGTCCTGTAGGTGTTTGCGGTCTGTTAGTTATTGTATGTACTGTGTGTGTTTGGATTGATTTATAGGATGTATTCTGTTCTGCATTGTCTGGGATTGTCTACTTTCTTGTATATTGCATTTTGCATCGTGTATTTCCTTTTGCGTGTTGGCATCTGTATATTGCATCTTGTAGTGTGGATCGTATTTTGTATTGTGTTGTGTGTAGTATGTTTCATGGATGGTAGGTGTGTTGTGTAATGTGGGGAATGGCCTATGTGGTATCTTGTGTATTGTTATCATTTTGTATATCTTGTGCTGTATTGTGTTTGACACTGCCTTGCCTGTATTGTCTGCTATGGATTGCATTGTTCTTTGTAATGCGCTGTAGTTAATATGGTATGGTTTGTCACGTATTGCGTGGCATGTATTTTTGTATCTTTTATTATTGCCATATTTTTGTATCTGTTTTATTGCCATGACTTGTATATATCGTCGGTGTTGGGTTTACTCTCTCCTATAGTACGGATTGCATTTTCTGTCTGGTCTGTATAGTATGGAAAGGTGTCTAATAATAATGTATGGGCTTGTCTGTATCAATGTGTCTGTATTGTATGGAATGTTTTGCACCGTGTGGCTCCCCGGAGGAGCATTTCAGCGTGTGCTGGCAGAGGAAGGCCCTGGTCAGGCCCGCCCCAGAGGAGCTGTGCCCCACGCTGTTTGCGTGTTGATGCAGGCCTTCATCCCGTGGTGCTGGAGGAGCCCTTGCCTGCGTTTCCAGCGCGGTGGATCTCTTTGTTACGCGTTGCGTGTTTCCGTGGAGACCTTTGCCGTGGTGACCCAGAGGAGCTGGTCACACGTGGCAGCGGCGGAGCAGTAGCCCGGGAGGCCCTCAGGAGCTGTGCTGTGCGTGTCAGCGGAGCAGCCCATCATCATGCCGGCCCCAGAGGAGCCGTTCAGCGTCCGAGCGCTGTGGAGGAGCCCTTGCTGATCCTGGCCCCAGAGAGCAGCTGTTCCCCACGCTTGGTGGGTCTCCTTGCAGCCCTTCCGGACGCTGTACCCAGAGGAGCTCTTCATCCTGCCACCGCAGAGGATGCCATTTTCATCATCACTCCCGAGGTGCTCCTCGCTGTGCCTCTGTGCAGGAGGTCCTCATTCCATGGGCCAGCTGGTGCTGGAGCCCTTCCTTCAGTGTGCTGTGCGGCAGGAGCTGTTCCCCAGCCTGCGCCAGAGGTGCCCTTTGCCCTGTGGGCATGCAGGAGCCCTTGCTCATGCTGGGCCAGGGGGCCCTTGATGGCAGCGACCCTGAGGATCCCTTGATTGCTGTGTCTTTGGAGGAGCCCAGCATCATCCCCGCCTTGGAGCAGGCCTTCATGGCGCCAAGCTGGAGGAGCCCTTCCCCGTTACACCTGCCCGTCGGAGCGCTTTGTGTTGCTGCCCGTCTCTCCTTGGAGCTTGACGTGGCGGCCGTGCAGGAGAGCTTCACTGTGCTGTCCCGGAGGAGGCCTTGATCATCCCTCCCCTGGAGGAGCCCTTCCCCGTGTTGCAGCGGAGGAGCCTTTTCCTGCGAGGCCCTCAGGAGCTCTTGTGTGCGTGTCAGCGGAGCAGCCCATCATCATCCAAGCCCTGGAGGAGCCCCTTGAGCGTCAGAGCGCTCTGGAGGAGCCCTTGAGCGTGTGGCATTGGAGGAGCTTTGGATGATGGTGGCCCCAGAGGAGCTGTTCCCCACGCTTGGTGGGTCTTGCTGCAGGCCTTCAGCAGGCTGCCCTGGAGGAGCCCTTGACTGCCGTTGTGCCTGGTGATCTCTTGATCACCCCTGTGGGGAAGGAGCCCTTGAGCGTGGTGCCTCGTGAGAGAGTTTTGGGCTTTGGTGAGTCCCGCCAGAGCGGCAGGCAGGCCCCCCTCTGCAGACCGTGTGGTAAGTATTGTCTGGTAAGTGTGCTCTGGGGTTTTCTGTTGTCTGGTGCTGTCCGTCCTTTCTGCTGTACTGCATTGGCTGTGTGGTACTTTGTATTGTATTGTTAGTGGGTATTTTTTATTCTGTGTCTTGTATCGTATGGTGCCTAGGTGCATGTCCTGTCGGGTGTATTGTGCTGTAGCATCTGCTTTGGTATTTACGGTACTGTATGAGTTGTACTGTATTATGGTACGGTATGCACCATCTGTATGGTATGGATCATAGTGTTGATGCGTATTAGAATATGTAGTCCTTTGGCTATTGTTTTAACCTGTGTATTGTGTAGTATGGTATTTCCTGTAATCTGTGTATTCTCTTTTGTTATTTTGGTAAGTGTCGCAGGCTGTTCATTGTATCTATTGTACTGTATTATTTGGGTTTGGTATTGATGTTATTGTACGTACGGTATGGTATGTGTTTATGGTCTGGAATGTATCATAGGTTAAATATCCTCTATATCACTGTAGCTATGGTATTGTTTCTATGTATTCTATGTATAGATTTTTGTGTTCTGTATTTGATGTGTTGTGTGGGTTGCATTTCATATACTCTGTGTATTGTATTCTGGTTGATATCCTATTGCACACGGTCTGTATGGAATGGCATTAATTGTATGCTGTGTAGTTTGCATTGTATCATCTGTTTTATTTGTTGTATGGCATTTTATCGTAAGTACTGTACCGCATTGAATGTATTGGAGGTTTTGTATCTTCCCTTGCATTGTATTTTATTTCCTAATGTATTGTGTATGGAAATTTTTCTTGGGAAATGTAATATTTATTGTATTTTGCATTGCTTTTTCTGTATTTTGTGGGGAAACTTATTTTTCTTTGTCATGTATTGTATTTTGGATGGTTTTTGAGCATTATTTTGTGCATTTTTCTGTATCGTCTGTCGTGCTCTTTCTTGTAGAGCACGTATTCTGTTTTTTGGCACTGTGAATTTTGTGATGTACTTGGTATTGTAATGTGTTTTGTCTTTTGTAGTAGCTGCTGTGTTTTCCTGTGTGTATTGTAATGGATTTGGGGCTGTATTGTCTGTCTTGTATTTTGCCTTGCGATTCCTTGTCTGTAGGTTGTGTGTAATATGACAGGTGTGGTTTGCACCGTCGGGTAAGGTCTGTAAGGTCTGTTGTGGTCTGTAGGGTATTGTCTGTCTTGTATCGTGGGTATGGTATCGTATGGTATGGTTTGTAACGTCTGCCCCCGCGGAGGAGCCGTTCGCCTTGGCTGCGCCGCCCCGGAGGAGCCATCGTCGCCCCGCCCCGGAGGAGCTCTTCACGGCACATCCCAGCTCTTCTTGGAGGCCTTGATCACGCCGCCGCGGAGCATCCCTGGGCTCAGTGCACGGTGCCCGAGGAGCCGCTCGTCATCGGGGCTCCGCCTTGCGTGTCTTGTGTTGGTTGTCTTTTTCCCTGTGGCATGGTATTTCTTGTATTGTGATGCCTTGTATCTTTGGTGCTGTGTATCTTTGTGACTTGAATTGTGTTGTAGTTTGTTTTGTACGGTGGGATGGTTACCGTCCTGTAGGTGTTTGCGGTCTGTTAGTTATTGTATGTACTGTGTGTGTTTGGATTGATTTATAGGATGTATTCTGTTCTGCATTGTCTGGGATTGTCTACTTTCTTGTATATTGCATTTTGCATCGTGTATTTCCTTTTGCGTGTTGGCATCTGTATATTGCATCTTGTAGTGTGGATCGTATTTTGTATTGTGTTGTGTGTAGTATGTTTCATGGATGGTAGGTGTGTTGTGTAATGTGGGGAATGGCCTATGTGGTATCTTGTGTATTGTTATCATTTTGTATATCTTGTGCTGTATTGTGTTTGACACTGCCTTGCCTGTATTGTCTGCTATGGATTGCATTGTTCTTTGTAATGCGCTGTAGTTAATATGGTATGGTTTGTCACGTATTGCGTGGCATGTATTTTTGTATCTTTTATTATTGCCATATTTTTGTATCTGTTTTATTGCCATGACTTGTATATATCGTCGGTGTTGGGTTTACTCTCTCCTATAGTACGGATTGCATTTTCTGTCTGGTCTGTATAGTATGGAAAGGTGTCTAATAATAATGTATGGGCTTGTCTGTATCAATGTGTCTGTATTGTATGGAATGTTTTGCACCGTGTGGCTCCCCGGAGGAGCATTTCAGCGTGTGCTGGCAGAGGAAGGCCCTGGTCAGGCCCGCCCCAGAGGAGCTGTGCCCCACGCTGTTTGCGTGTTGATGCAGGCCTTCATCCCGTGGTGCTGGAGGAGCCCTTGCCTGCGTTTCCAGCGCGGTGGATCTCTTTGTTACGCGTTGCGTGTTTCCGTGGAGACCTTTGCCGTGGTGACCCAGAGGAGCTGGTCACACGTGGCAGCGGCGGAGCAGTAGCCCGGGAGGCCCTCAGGAGCTGTGCTGTGCGTGTCAGCGGAGCAGCCCATCATCATGCCGGCCCCAGAGGAGCCGTTCAGCGTCCGAGCGCTGTGGAGGAGCCCTTGCTGATCCTGGCCCCAGAGAGCAGCTGTTCCCCACGCTTGGTGGGTCTCCTTGCAGCCCTTCCGGACGCTGTACCCAGAGGAGCTCTTCATCCTGCCACCGCAGAGGATGCCATTTTCATCATCACTCCCGAGGTGCTCCTCGCTGTGCCTCTGTGCAGGAGGTCCTCATTCCATGGGCCAGCTGGTGCTGGAGCCCTTCCTTCAGTGTGCTGTGCGGCAGGAGCTGTTCCCCAGCCTGCGCCAGAGGTGCCCTTTGCCCTGTGGGCATGCAGGAGCCCTTGCTCATGCTGGGCCAGGGGGCCCTTGATGGCAGCGACCCTGAGGATCCCTTGATTGCTGTGTCTTTGGAGGAGCCCAGCATCATCCCCGCCTTGGAGCAGGCCTTCATGGCGCCAAGCTGGAGGAGCCCTTCCCCGTTACACCTGCCCGTCGGAGCGCTTTGTGTTGCTGCCCGTCTCTCCTTGGAGCTTGACGTGGCGGCCGTGCAGGAGAGCTTCACTGTGCTGTCCCGGAGGAGGCCTTGATCATCCCTCCCCTGGAGGAGCCCTTCCCCGTGTTGCAGCGGAGGAGCCTTTTCCTGCGAGGCCCTCAGGAGCTCTTGTGTGCGTGTCAGCGGAGCAGCCCATCATCATCCAAGCCCTGGAGGAGCCCCTTGAGCGTCAGAGCGCTCTGGAGGAGCCCTTGAGCGTGTGGCATTGGAGGAGCTTTGGATGATGGTGGCCCCAGAGGAGCTGTTCCCCACGCTTGGTGGGTCTTGCTGCAGGCCTTCAGCAGGCTGCCCTGGAGGAGCCCTTGACTGCCGTTGTGCCTGGTGATCTCTTGATCACCCCTGTGGGGAAGGAGCCCTTGAGCGTGGTGCCTCGTGAGAGAGTTTTGGGCTTTGGTGAGTCCCGCCAGAGCGGCAGGCAGGCCCCCCTCTGCAGACCGTGTGGTAAGTATTGTCTGGTAAGTGTGCTCTGGGGTTTTCTGTTGTCTGGTGCTGTCCGTCCTTTCTGCTGTACTGCATTGGCTGTGTGGTACTTTGTATTGTATTGTTAGTGGGTATTTTTTATTCTGTGTCTTGTATCGTATGGTGCCTAGGTGCATGTACTGTCGGGTGTATTGTGCTGTAGCATCTGCTTTGGTATTTACGGTACTGTATGAGTTGTACTGTATTATGGTACGGTATGCACCATCTCTATGGTATGGATCATAGTGTTGATGCGTATTAGAATATGTAGTCCTTTGGCTATTGTTTTAACCTCTGTATTGTGTAGTATGGTATTTCCTGTAATCTGTGTATTCTCTTTTGTTATTTTGGTAAGTGTCGCAGGCTGTTCATTGTATCTATTGTACTGTATTATTTGGGTTTGGTATTGATGTTATTGTACGTACGGTATGGTATGTGTTTATGGTCTGGAATGTATCATAGGTTAAATATCCTCTATATCACTGTAGCTATGGTATTGTTTCTATGTATTCTATGTATAGATTTTTGTGTTCTGTATTTGATGTGTTGTGTGGGTTGCATTTCATATACTCTGTGTATTGTATTCTGGTTGATATCCTATTGCACACGGTCTGTATGGAATGGCATTAATTGTATGCTGTGTAGTTTGCATTGTATCATCTGTTTTATTTGTTGTATGGCATTTTATCGTATGTACTGTACCGCATTGAATGTATTGGAGGTTTTGTATCTTCCCTTGCATTGTATTTTATTTCCTAATGTATTGTGTATGGAAATTTTTCTTGGGAAATGTAATATTTATTGTATTTTGCATTGCTTTTTCTGTATTTTGTGGGGAAACTTATTTTTCTTTGTCATGTATTGTATTTTGGATGGTTTTTGAGCATTATTTTGTGCATTTTTCTGTATCGTCTGTCGTGCTCTTTCTTGTAGAGCACGTATTCTGTTTTTTGGCACTGTGAATTTTGTGATGTACTTGGTATTGTAATGTGTTTTGTCTTTTGTAGTAGCTGCTGTGTTTTCCTGTGTGTATTGTAATGGATTTGGGGCTGTATTGTCTGTCTTGTATTTTGCCTTGCGATTCCTTGTCTGTAGGTTGTGTGTAATATGACAGGTGTGGTTTGCACCGTCGGGTAAGGTCTGTAAGGTCTGTTGTGGTCTGTAGGGTATTGTCTGTCTTGTATCGTGGGTATGGTATCGTATGGTATGGTTTGTAACGTCTGCCCCCGCGGAGGAGCCGTTCGCCTTGGCTGCGCCGCCCCGGAGGAGCCATCGTCGCCCCGCCCCGGAGGAGCTCTTCACGGCACATCCCAGCTCTTCTTGGAGGCCTTGATCACGCCGCCGCGGAGCATCCCTGGGCTCAGTGCACGGTGCCCGAGGAGCCGCTCGTCATCGGGGCTCCGCCTTGCGTGTCTTGTGTTGGTTGTCTTTTTCCCTGTGGCATGGTATTTCTTGTATTGTGATGCCTTGTATCTTTGGTGCTGTGTATCTTTGTGACTTGAATTGTGTTGTAGTTTGTTTTGTACGGTGGGATGGTTACCGTCCTGTAGGTGTTTGCGGTCTGTTAGTTATTGTATGTACTGTGTGTGTTTGGATTGATTTATAGGATGTATTCTGTTCTGCATTGTCTGGGATTGTCTACTTTCTTGTATATTGCATTTTGCATCGTGTATTTCCTTTTGCGTGTTGGCATCTGTATATTGCATCTTGTAGTGTGGATCGTATTTTGTATTGTGTTGTGTGTAGTATGTTTCATGGATGGTAGGTGTGTTGTGTAATGTGGGGAATGGCCTATGTGGTATCTTGTGTATTGTTATCATTTTGTATATCTTGTGCTGTATTGTGTTTGACACTGCCTTGCCTGTATTGTCTGCTATGGATTGCATTGTTCTTTGTAATGCGCTGTAGTTAATATGGTATGGTTTGTCACGTATTGCGTGGCATGTATTTTTGTATCTTTTATTATTGCCATATTTTTGTATCTGTTTTATTGCCATGACTTGTATATATCGTCGGTGTTGGGTTTACTCTCTCCTATAGTACGGATTGCATTTTCTGTCTGGTCTGTATAGTATGGAAAGGTGTCTAATAATAATGTATGGGCTTGTCTGTATCAATGTGTCTGTATTGTATGGAATGTTTTGCACCGTGTGGCTCCCCGGAGGAGCATTTCAGCGTGTGCTGGCAGAGGAAGGCCCTGGTCAGGCGCGCCCCAGAGGAGCTGTGCCCCACGCTGTTTGCGTGTTGATGCAGGCCTTCATCCCGTGGTGCTGGAGGAGCCCTTGCCTGCGTTTCCAGCGCGGTGGATCTCTTTGTTACGCGTTGCGTGTTTCCGTGGAGACCTTTGCCGTGGTGACCCAGAGGAGCTGGTCACACGTGGCAGCGGCGGAGCAGTAGCCCGGGAGGCCCTCAGGAGCTGTGCTGTGCGTGTCAGCGGAGCAGCCCATCATCATGCCGGCCCCAGAGGAGCCGTTCAGCGTCCGAGCGCTGTGGAGGAGCCCTTGCTGATCCTGGCCCCAGAGAGCAGCTGTTCCCCACGCTTGGTGGGTCTCCTTGCAGCCCTTCCGGACGCTGTACCCAGAGGAGCTCTTCATCCTGCCACCGCAGAGGATGCCATTTTCATCATCACTCCCGAGGTGCTCCTCGCTGTGCCTCTGTGCAGGAGGTCCTCATTCCATGGGCCAGCTGGTGCTGGAGCCCTTCCTTCAGTGTGCTGTGCGGCAGGAGCTGTTCCCCAGCCTGCGCCAGAGGTGCCCTTTGCCCTGTGGGCATGCAGGAGCCCTTGCTCATGCTGGGCCAGGGGGCCCTTGATGGCAGCGACCCTGAGGATCCCTTGATTGCTGTGTCTTTGGAGGAGCCCAGCATCATCCCCGCCTTGGAGCAGGCCTTCATGGCGCCAAGCTGGAGGAGCCCTTCCCCGTTACACCTGCCCGTCGGAGCGCTTTGTGTTGCTGCCCGTCTCTCCTTGGAGCTTGACGTGGCGGCCGTGCAGGAGAGCTTCACTGTGCTGTCCCGGAGGAGGCCTTGATCATCCCTCCCCTGGAGGAGCCCTTCCCCGTGTTGCAGCGGAGGAGCCTTTTCCTGCGAGGCCCTCAGGAGCTCTTGTGTGCGTGTCAGCGGAGCAGCCCATCATCATCCAAGCCCTGGAGGAGCCCCTTGAGCGTCAGAGCGCTCTGGAGGAGCCCTTGAGCGTGTGGCATTGGAGGAGCTTTGGATGATGGTGGCCCCAGAGGAGCTGTTCCCCACGCTTGGTGGGTCTTGCTGCAGGCCTTCAGCAGGCTGCCCTGGAGGAGCCCTTGACTGCCGTTGTGCCTGGTGATCTCTTGATCACCCCTGTGGGGAAGGAGCCCTTGAGCGTGGTGCCTCGTGAGAGAGTTTTGGGCTTTGGTGAGTCCCGCCAGAGCGGCAGGCAGGCCCCCCTCTGCAGACCGTGTGGTAAGTATTGTCTGGTAAGTGTGCTCTGGGGTTTTCTGTTGTCTGGTGCTGTCCGTCCTTTCTGCTGTACTGCATTGGCTGTGTGGTACTTTGTATTGTATTGTTAGTGGGTATTTTTTATTCTGTGTCTTGTATCGTATGGTGCCTAGGTGCATGTACTGTCGGGTGTATTGTGCTGTAGCATCTGCTTTGGTATTTACGGTACTGTATGAGTTGTACTGTATTATGGTACGGTATGCACCATCTCTATGGTATGGATCATAGTGTTGATGCGTATTAGAATATGTAGTCCTTTGGCTATTGTTTTAACCTCTGTATTGTGTAGTATGGTATTTCCTGTAATCTGTGTATTCTCTTTTGTTATTTTGGTAAGTGTCGCAGGCTGTTCATTGTATCTATTGTACTGTATTATTTGGGTTTGGTATTGATGTTATTGTACGTACGGTATGGTATGTGTTTATGGTCTGGAATGTATCATAGGTTAAATATCCTCTATATCACTGTAGCTATGGTATTGTTTCTATGTATTCTATGTATAGATTTTTGTGTTCTGTATTTGATGTGTTGTGTGGGTTGCATTTCATATACTCTGTGTATTGTATTCTGGTTGATATCCTATTGCACACGGTCTGTATGGAATGGCATTAATTGTATGCTGTGTAGTTTGCATTGTATCATCTGTTTTATTTGTTGTATGGCATTTTATCGTATGTACTGTACCGCATTGAATGTATTGGAGGTTTTGTATCTTCCCTTGCATTGTATTTTATTTCCTAATGTATTGTGTATGGAAATTTTTCTTGGGAAATGTAATATTTATTGTATTTTGCATTGCTTTTTCTGTATTTTGTGGGGAAACTTATTTTTCTTTGTCATGTATTGTATTTTGGATGGTTTTTGAGCATTATTTTGTGCATTTTTCTGTATCGTCTGTCGTGCTCTTTCTTGTAGAGCACGTATTCTGTTTTTTGGCACTGTGAATTTTGTGATGTACTTGGTATTGTAATGTGTTTTGTCTTTTGTAGTAGCTGCTGTGTTTTCCTGTGTGTATTGTAATGGATTTGGGGCTGTATTGTCTGTCTTGTATTTTGCCTTGCGATTCCTTGTCTGTAGGTTGTGTGTAATATGACAGGTGTGGTTTGCACCGTCGGGTAAGGTCTGTAAGGTCTGTTGTGGTCTGTAGGGTATTGTCTGTCTTGTATCGTGGGTATGGTATCGTATGGTATGGTTTGTAACGTCTGCCCCCGCGGAGGAGCCGTTCGCCTTGGCTGCGCCGCCCCGGAGGAGCCATCGTCGCCCCGCCCCGGAGGAGCTCTTCACGGCACATCCCAGCTCTTCTTGGAGGCCTTGATCACGCCGCCGCGGAGCATCCCTGGGCTCAGTGCACGGTGCCCGAGGAGCCGCTCGTCATCGGGGCTCCGCCTTGCGTGTCTTGTGTTGGTTGTCTTTTTCCCTGTGGCATGGTATTTCTTGTATTGTGATGCCTTGTATCTTTGGTGCTGTGTATCTTTGTGACTTGAATTGTGTTGTAGTTTGTTTTGTACGGTGGGATGGTTACCGTCCTGTAGGTGTTTGCGGTCTGTTAGTTATTGTATGTACTGTGTGTGTTTGGATTGATTTATAGGATGTATTCTGTTCTGCATTGTCTGGGATTGTCTACTTTCTTGTATATTGCATTTTGCATCGTGTATTTCCTTTTGCGTGTTGGCATCTGTATATTGCATCTTGTAGTGTGGATCGTATTTTGTATTGTGTTGTGTGTAGTATGTTTCATGGATGGTAGGTGTGTTGTGTAATGTGGGGAATGGCCTATGTGGTATCTTGTGTATTGTTATCATTTTGTATATCTTGTGCTGTATTGTGTTTGACACTGCCTTGCCTGTATTGTCTGCTATGGATTGCATTGTTCTTTGTAATGCGCTGTAGTTAATATGGTATGGTTTGTCACGTATTGCGTGGCATGTATTTTTGTATCTTTTATTATTGCCATATTTTTGTATCTGTTTTATTGCCATGACTTGTATATATCGTCGGTGTTGGGTTTACTCTCTCCTATAGTACGGATTGCATTTTCTGTCTGGTCTGTATAGTATGGAAAGGTGTCTAATAATAATGTATGGGCTTGTCTGTATCAATGTGTCTGTATTGTATGGAATGTTTTGCACCGTGTGGCTCCCCGGAGGAGCATTTCAGCGTGTGCTGGCAGAGGAAGGCCCTGGTCAGGCCCGCCCCAGAGGAGCTGTGCCCCACGCTGTTTGCGTGTTGATGCAGGCCTTCATCCCGTGGTGCTGGAGGAGCCCTTGCCTGCGTTTCCAGCGCGGTGGATCTCTTTGTTACGCGTTGCGTGTTTCCGTGGAGACCTTTGCCGTGGTGACCCAGAGGAGCTGGTCACACGTGGCAGCGGCGGAGCAGTAGCCCGGGAGGCCCTCAGGAGCTGTGCTGTGCGTGTCAGCGGAGCAGCCCATCATCATGCCGGCCCCAGAGGAGCCGTTCAGCGTCCGAGCGCTGTGGAGGAGCCCTTGCTGATCCTGGCCCCAGAGAGCAGCTGTTCCCCACGCTTGGTGGGTCTCCTTGCAGCCCTTCCGGACGCTGTACCCAGAGGAGCTCTTCATCCTGCCACCGCAGAGGATGCCATTTTCATCATCACTCCCGAGGTGCTCCTCGCTGTGCCTCTGTGCAGGAGGTCCTCATTCCATGGGCCAGCTGGTGCTGGAGCCCTTCCTTCAGTGTGCTGTGCGGCAGGAGCTGTTCCCCAGCCTGCGCCAGAGGTGCCCTTTGCCCTGTGGGCATGCAGGAGCCCTTGCTCATGCTGGGCCAGGGGGCCCTTGATGGCAGCGACCCTGAGGATCCCTTGATTGCTGTGTCTTTGGAGGAGCCCAGCATCATCCCCGCCTTGGAGCAGGCCTTCATGGCGCCAAGCTGGAGGAGCCCTTCCCCGTTACACCTGCCCGTCGGAGCGCTTTGTGTTGCTGCCCGTCTCTCCTTGGAGCTTGACGTGGCGGCCGTGCAGGAGAGCTTCACTGTGCTGTCCCGGAGGAGGCCTTGATCATCCCTCCCCTGGAGGAGCCCTTCCCCGTGTTGCAGCGGAGGAGCCTTTTCCTGCGAGGCCCTCAGGAGCTCTTGTGTGCGTGTCAGCGGAGCAGCCCATCATCATCCAAGCCCTGGAGGAGCCCCTTGAGCGTCAGAGCGCTCTGGAGGAGCCCTTGAGCGTGTGGCATTGGAGGAGCTTTGGATGATGGTGGCCCCAGAGGAGCTGTTCCCCACGCTTGGTGGGTCTTGCTGCAGGCCTTCAGCAGGCTGCCCTGGAGGAGCCCTTGACTGCCGTTGTGCCTGGTGATCTCTTGATCACCCCTGTGGGGAAGGAGCCCTTGAGCGTGGTGCCTCGTGAGAGAGTTTTGGGCTTTGGTGAGTCCCGCCAGAGCGGCAGGCAGGCCCCCCTCTGCAGACCGTGTGGTAAGTATTGTCTGGTAAGTGTGCTCTGGGGTTTTCTGTTGTCTGGTGCTGTCCGTCCTTTCTGCTGTACTGCATTGGCTGTGTGGTACTTTGTATTGTATTGTTAGTGGGTATTTTTTATTCTGTGTCTTGTATCGTATGGTGCCTAGGTGCATGTCCTGTCGGGTGTATTGTGCTGTAGCATCTGCTTTGGTATTTACGGTACTGTATGAGTTGTACTGTATTATGGTACGGTATGCACCATCTGTATGGTATGGATCATAGTGTTGATGCGTATTAGAATATGTAGTCCTTTGGCTATTGTTTTAACCTCTGTATTGTGTAGTATGGTATTTCCTGTAATCTGTGTATTCTCTTTTGTTATTTTGGTAAGTGTCGCAGGCTGTTCATTGTATCTATTGTACTGTATTATTTGGGTTTGGTATTGATGTTATTGTACGTACGGTATGGTATGTGTTTATGGTCTGGAATGTATCATAGGTTAAATATCCTCTATATCACTGTAGCTATGGTATTGTTTCTATGTATTCTATGTATAGATTTTTGTGTTCTGTATTTGATGTGTTGTGTGGGTTGCATTTCATATACTCTGTGTATTGTATTCTGGTTGATATCCTATTGCACACGGTCTGTATGGAATGGCATTAATTGTATGCTGTGTAGTTTGCATTGTATCATCTGTTTTATTTGTTGTATGGCATTTTATCGTATGTACTGTACCGCATTGAATGTATTGGAGGTTTTGTATCTTCCCTTGCATTGTATTTTATTTCCTAATGTATTGTGTATGGAAATTTTTCTTGGGAAATGTAATATTTATTGTATTTTGCATTGCTTTTTCTGTATTTTGTGGGGAAACTTATTTTTCTTTGTCATGTATTGTATTTTGGATGGTTTTTGAGCATTATTTTGTGCATTTTTCTGTATCGTCTGTCGTGCTCTTTCTTGTAGAGCACGTATTCTGTTTTTTGGCACTGTGAATTTTGTGATGTACTTGGTATTGTAATGTGTTTTGTCTTTTGTAGTAGCTGCTGTGTTTTCCTGTGTGTATTGTAATGGATTTGGGGCTGTATTGTCTGTCTTGTATTTTGCCTTGCGATTCCTTGTCTGTAGGTTGTGTGTAATATGACAGGTGTGGTTTGCACCGTCGGGTAAGGTCTGTAAGGTCTGTTGTGGTCTGTAGGGTATTGTCTGTCTTGTATCGTGGGTATGGTATCGTATGGTATGGTTTGTAACGTCTGCCCCCGCGGAGGAGCCGTTCGCCTTGGCTGCGCCGCCCCGGAGGAGCCATCGTCGCCCCGCCCCGGAGGAGCTCTTCACGGCACATCCCAGCTCTTCTTGGAGGCCTTGATCACGCCGCCGCGGAGCATCCCTGGGCTCAGTGCACGGTGCCCGAGGAGCCGCTCGTCATCGGGGCTCCGCCTTGCGTGTCTTGTGTTGGTTGTCTTTTTCCCTGTGGCATGGTATTTCTTGTATTGTGATGCCTTGTATCTTTGGTGCTGTGTATCTTTGTGACTTGAATTGTGTTGTAGTTTGTTTTGTACGGTGGGATGGTTACCGTCCTGTAGGTGTTTGCGTTCTGTTAGTTATTGTATGTACTGTGTGTGTTTGGATTGATTTATAGGATGTATTCTGTTCTGCATTGTCTGGGATTGTCTACTTTCTTGTATATTGCATTTTGCATCGTGTATTTCCTTTTGCGTGTTGGCATCTGTATATTGCATCTTGTAGTGTGGATCGTATTTTGTATTGTGTTGTGTGTAGTATGTTTCATGGATGGTAGGTGTGTTGTGTAATGTGGGGAATGGCCTATGTGGTATCTTGTGTATTGTTATCATTTTGTATATCTTGTGCTGTATTGTGTTTGACACTGCCTTGCCTGTATTGTCTGCTATGGATTGCGTTGTTCTTTGTAATGAGCTGTAGTTAATATGGTATGGTTTGTCACGTATTGCGTGGCATGTATTTTTGTATCTTTTATTATTGCCATATTTTTGTATCTGTTTTATTGCCATGACTTGTATATATCGTCGGTGTTGGGTTTACTCTCTCCTATAGTACGGATTGCATTTTCTGTCTGGTCTGTATAGTATGGAAAGGCGTCTAATAATAATGTATGGGCTTGTCTGTATCAATGTGTCTGTATTGTATGGAATGTTTTGCACCGTGTGGCTCCCCGGAGGAGCATTTCAGCGTGTGCTGGCAGAGGAAGGCCCTGGTCAGGCCCGCCCCAGAGGAGCTGTGCCCCACGCTGTTTGCGTGTTGATGCAGGCCTTCATCCCGTGGTGCTGGAGGAGCCCTTGCCTGCGTTTCCAGCGCGGTGGATCTCTTTGTTACGCGTTGCGTGTTTCCGTGGAGACCTTTGCCGTGGTGACCCAGAGGAGCTGGTCACACGTGGCAGCGGCGGAGCAGTAGCCCGGGAGGCCCTCAGGAGCTGTGCTGTGCGTGTCAGCGGAGCAGCCCATCATCATGCCGGCCCCAGAGGAGCCGTTCAGCGTCCGAGCGCTGTGGAGGAGCCCTTGCTGATCCTGGCCCCAGAGAGCAGCTGTTCCCCACGCTTGGTGGGTCTCCTTGCAGCCCTTCCGGACGCTGTACCCAGAGGAGCTCTTCATCCTGCCACCGCAGAGGATGCCATTTTCATCATCACTCCCGAGGTGCTCCTCGCTGTGCCTCTGTGCAGGAGGTCCTCATTCCATGGGCCAGCTGGTGCTGGAGCCCTTCCTTCAGTGTGCTGTGCGGCAGGAGCTGTTCCCCAGCCTGCGCCAGAGGTGCCCTTTGCCCTGTGGGCATGCAGGAGCCCTTGCTCATGCTGGGCCAGGGGGCCCTTGATGGCAGCGACCCTGAGGATCCCTTGATTGCTGTGTCTTTGGAGGAGCCCAGCATCATCCCCGCCTTGGAGCAGGCCTTCATGGCGCCAAGCTGGAGGAGCCCTTCCCCGTTACACCTGCCCGTCGGAGCGCTTTGTGTTGCTGCCCGTCTCTCCTTGGAGCTTGACGTGGCGGCCGTGCAGGAGAGCTTCACTGTGCTGTCCCGGAGGAGGCCTTGATCATCCCTCCCCTGGAGGAGCCCTTCCCCGTGTTGCAGCGGAGGAGCCTTTTCCTGCGAGGCCCTCAGGAGCTCTTGTGTGCGTGTCAGCGGAGCAGCCCATCATCATCCAAGCCCTGGAGGAGCCCCTTGAGCGTCAGAGCGCTCTGGAGGAGCCCTTGAGCGTGTGGCATTGGAGGAGCTTTGGATGATGGTGGCCCCAGAGGAGCTGTTCCCCACGCTTGGTGGGTCTTGCTGCAGGCCTTCAGCAGGCTGCCCTGGAGGAGCCCTTGACTGCCGTTGTGCCTGGTGATCTCTTGATCACCCCTGTGGGGAAGGAGCCCTTGAGCGTGGTGCCTCGTGAGAGAGTTTTGGGCTTTGGTGAGTCCCGCCAGAGCGGCAGGCAGGCCCCCCTCTGCAGACCGTGTGGTAAGTATTGTCTGGTAAGTGTGCTCTGGGGTTTTCTGTTGTCTGGTGCTGTCCGTCCTTTCTGCTGTACTGCATTGGCTGTGTGGTACTTTGTATTGTATTGTTAGTGGGTATTTTTTATTCTGTGTCTTGTATCGTATGGTGCCTAGGTGCATGTACTGTCGGGTGTATTGTGCTGTAGCATCTGCTTTGGTATTTACGGTACTGTATGAGTTGTACTGTATTATGGTACGGTATGCACCATCTCTATGGTATGGATCATAGTGTTGATGCGTATTAGAATATGTAGTCCTTTGGCTATTGTTTTAACCTGTGTATTGTGTAGTATGGTATTTCCTGTAATCTGTGTATTCTCTTTTGTTATTTTGGTAAGTGTCGCAGGCTGTTCATTGTATCTATTGTACTGTATTATTTGGGTTTGGTATTGATGTTATTGTACGTACGGTATGGTATGTGTTTATGGTCTGGAATGTATCATAGGTTAAATATCCTCTATATCACTGTAGCTATGGTATTGTTTCTATGTATTCTATGTATAGATTTTTGTGTTCTGTATTTGATGTGTTGTGTGGGTTGCATTTCATATACTCTGTGTATTGTATTCTGGTTGATATCCTATTGCACACGGTCTGTATGGAATGGCATTAATTGTATGCTGTGTAGTTTGCATTGTATCATCTGTTTTATTTGTTGTATGGCATTTTATCGTATGTACTGTACCGCATTGAATGTATTGGAGGTTTTGTATCTTCCCTTGCATTGTATTTTATTTCCTAATGTATTGTGTATGGAAATTTTTCTTGGGAAATGTAATATTTATTGTATTTTGCATTGCTTTTTCTGTATTTTGTGGGGAAACTTATTTTTCTTTGTCATGTATTGTATTTTGGATGGTTTTTGAGCATTATTTTGTGCATTTTTCTGTATCGTCTGTCGTGCTCTTTCTTGTAGAGCACGTATTCTGTTTTTTGGCACTGTGAATTTTGTGATGTACTTGGTATTGTAATGTGTTTTGTCTTTTGTAGTAGCTGCTGTGTTTTCCTGTGTGTATTGTAATGGATTTGGGGCTGTATTGTCTGTCTTGTATTTTGCCTTGCGATTCCTTGTCTGTAGGTTGTGTGTAATATGACAGGTGTGGTTTGCACCGTCGGGTAAGGTCTGTAAGGTCTGTTGTGGTCTGTAGGGTATTGTCTGTCTTGTATCGTGGGTATGGTATCGTATGGTATGGTTTGTAACGTCTGCCCCCGCGGAGGAGCCGTTCGCCTTGGCTGCGCCGCCCCGGAGGAGCCATCGTCGCCCCGCCCCGGAGGAGCTCTTCACGGCACATCCCAGCTCTTCTTGGAGGCCTTGATCACGCCGCCGCGGAGCATCCCTGGGCTCAGTGCACGGTGCCCGAGGAGCCGCTCGTCATCGGGGCTCCGCCTTGCGTGTCTTGTGTTGGTTGTCTTTTTCCCTGTGGCATGGTATTTCTTGTATTGTGATGCCTTGTATCTTTGGTGCTGTGTATCTTTGTGACTTGAATTGTGTTGTAGTTTGTTTTGTACGGTGGGATGGTTACCGTCCTGTAGGTGTTTGCGGTCTGTTAGTTATTGTATGTACTGTGTGTGTTTGGATTGATTTATAGGATGTATTCTGTTCTGCATTGTCTGGGATTGTCTACTTTCTTGTATATTGCATTTTGCATCGTGTATTTCCTTTTGCGTGTTGGCATCTGTATATTGCATCTTGTAGTGTGGATCGTATTTTGTATTGTGTTGTGTGTAGTATGTTTCATGGATGGTAGGTGTGTTGTGTAATGTGGGGAATGGCCTATGTGGTATCTTGTGTATTGTTATCATTTTGTATATCTTGTGCTGTATTGTGTTTGACACTGCCTTGCCTGTATTGTCTGCTATGGATTGCGTTGTTCTTTGTAATGAGCTGTAGTTAATATGGTATGGTTTGTCACGTATTGCGTGGCATGTATTTTTGTATCTTTTATTATTGCCATATTTTTGTATCTGTTTTATTGCCATGACTTGTATATATCGTCGGTGTTGGGTTTACTCTCTCCTATAGTACGGATTGCATTTTCTGTCTGGTCTGTATAGTATGGAAAGGCGTCTAATAATAATGTATGGGCTTGTCTGTATCAATGTGTCTGTATTGTATGGAATGTTTTGCACCGTGTGGCTCCCCGGAGGAGCATTTCAGCGTGTGCTGGCAGAGGAAGGCCCTGGTCAGGCCCGCCCCAGAGGAGCTGTGCCCCACGCTGTTTGCGTGTTGATGCAGGCCTTCATCCCGTGGTGCTGGAGGAGCCCTTGCCTGCGTTTCCAGCGCGGTGGATCTCTTTGTTACGCGTTGCGTGTTTCCGTGGAGACCTTTGCCGTGGTGACCCAGAGGAGCTGGTCACACGTGGCAGCGGCGGAGCAGTAGCCCGGGAGGCCCTCAGGAGCTGTGCTGTGCGTGTCAGCGGAGCAGCCCATCATCATGCCGGCCCCAGAGGAGCCGTTCAGCGTCCGAGCGCTGTGGAGGAGCCCTTGCTGATCCTGGCCCCAGAGAGCAGCTGTTCCCCACGCTTGGTGGGTCTCCTTGCAGCCCTTCCGGACGCTGTACCCAGAGGAGCTCTTCATCCTGCCACCGCAGAGGATGCCATTTTCATCATCACTCCCGAGGTGCTCCTCGCTGTGCCTCTGTGCAGGAGGTCCTCATTCCATGGGCCAGCTGGTGCTGGAGCCCTTCCTTCAGTGTGCTGTGCGGCAGGAGCTGTTCCCCAGCCTGCGCCAGAGGTGCCCTTTGCCCTGTGGGCATGCAGGAGCCCTTGCTCATGCTGGGCCAGGGGGCCCTTGATGGCAGCGACCCTGAGGATCCCTTGATTGCTGTGTCTTTGGAGGAGCCCAGCATCATCCCCGCCTTGGAGCAGGCCTTCATGGCGCCAAGCTGGAGGAGCCCTTCCCCGTTACACCTGCCCGTCGGAGCGCTTTGTGTTGCTGCCCGTCTCTCCTTGGAGCTTGACGTGGCGGCCGTGCAGGAGAGCTTCACTGTGCTGTCCCGGAGGAGGCCTTGATCATCCCTCCCCTGGAGGAGCCCTTCCCCGTGTTGCAGCGGAGGAGCCTTTTCCTGCGAGGCCCTCAGGAGCTCTTGTGTGCGTGTCAGCGGAGCAGCCCATCATCATCCAAGCCCTGGAGGAGCCCCTTGAGCGTCAGAGCGCTCTGGAGGAGCCCTTGAGCGTGTGGCATTGGAGGAGCTTTGGATGATGGTGGCCCCAGAGGAGCTGTTCCCCACGCTTGGTGGGTCTTGCTGCAGGCCTTCAGCAGGCTGCCCTGGAGGAGCCCTTGACTGCCGTTGTGCCTGGTGATCTCTTGATCACCCCTGTGGGGAAGGAGCCCTTGAGCGTGGTGCCTCGTGAGAGAGTTTTGGGCTTTGGTGAGTCCCGCCAGAGCGGCAGGCAGGCCCCCCTCTGCAGACCGTGTGGTAAGTATTGTCTGGTAAGTGTGCTCTGGGGTTTTCTGTTGTCTGGTGCTGTCCGTCCTTTCTGCTGTACTGCATTGGCTGTGTGGTACTTTGTATTGTATTGTTAGTGGGTATTTTTTATTCTGTGTCTTGTATCGTATGGTGCCTAGGTGCATGTACTGTCGGGTGTATTGTGCTGTAGCATCTGCTTTGGTATTTACGGTACTGTATGAGTTGTACTGTATTATGGTACGGTATGCACCATCTCTATGGTATGGATCATAGTGTTGATGCGTATTAGAATATGTAGTCCTTTGGCTATTGTTTTAACCTGTGTATTGTGTAGTATGGTATTTCCTGTAATCTGTGTATTCTCTTTTGTTATTTTGGTAAGTGTCGCAGGCTGTTCATTGTATCTATTGTACTGTATTATTTGGGTTTGGTATTGATGTTATTGTACGTACGGTATGGTATGTGTTTATGGTCTGGAATGTATCATAGGTTAAATATCCTCTATATCACTGTAGCTATGGTATTGTTTCTATGTATTCTATGTATAGATTTTTGTGTTCTGTATTTGATGTGTTGTGTGGGTTGCATTTCATATACTCTGTGTATTGTATTCTGGTTGATATCCTATTGCACACGGTCTGTATGGAATGGCATTAATTGTATGCTGTGTAGTTTGCATTGTATCATCTGTTTTATTTGTTGTATGGCATTTTATCGTATGTACTGTACCGCATTGAATGTATTGGAGGTTTTGTATCTTCCCTTGCATTGTATTTTATTTCCTAATGTATTGTGTATGGAAATTTTTCTTGGGAAATGTAATATTTATTGTATTTTGCATTGCTTTTTCTGTATTTTGTGGGGAAACTTATTTTTCTTTGTCATGTATTGTATTTTGGATGGTTTTTGAGCATTATTTTGTGCATTTTTCTGTATCGTCTGTCGTGCTCTTTCTTGTAGAGCACGTATTCTGTTTTTTGGCACTGTGAATTTTGTGATGTACTTGGTATTGTAATGTGTTTTGTCTTTTGTAGTAGCTGCTGTGTTTTCCTGTGTGTATTGTAATGGATTTGGGGCTGTATTGTCTGTCTTGTATTTTGCCTTGCGATTCCTTGTCTGTAGGTTGTGTGTAATATGACAGGTGTGGTTTGCACCGTCGGGTAAGGTCTGTAAGGTCTGTTGTGGTCTGTAGGGTATTGTCTGTCTTGTATCGTGGGTATGGTATCGTATGGTATGGTTTGTAACGTCTGCCCCCGCGGAGGAGCCGTTCGCCTTGGCTGCGCCGCCCCGGAGGAGCCATCGTCGCCCCGCCCCGGAGGAGCTCTTCACGGCACATCCCAGCTCTTCTTGGAGGCCTTGATCACGCCGCCGCGGAGCATCCCTGGGCTCAGTGCACGGTGCCCGAGGAGCCGCTCGTCATCGGGGCTCCGCCTTGCGTGTCTTGTGTTGGTTGTCTTTTTCCCTGTGGCATGGTATTTCTTGTATTGTGATGCCTTGTATCTTTGGTGCTGTGTATCTTTGTGACTTGAATTGTGTTGTAGTTTGTTTTGTACGGTGGGATGGTTACCGTCCTGTAGGTGTTTGCGGTCTGTTAGTTATTGTATGTACTGTGTGTGTTTGGATTGATTTATAGGATGTATTCTGTTCTGCATTGTCTGGGATTGTCTACTTTCTTGTATATTGCATTTTGCATCGTGTATTTCCTTTTGCGTGTTGGCATCTGTATATTGCATCTTGTAGTGTGGATCGTATTTTGTATTGTGTTGTGTGTAGTATGTTTCATGGATGGTAGGTGTGTTGTGTAATGTGGGGAATGGCCTATGTGGTATCTTGTGTATTGTTATCATTTTGTATATCTTGTGCTGTATTGTGTTTGACACTGCCTTGCCTGTATTGTCTGCTATGGATTGCATTGTTCTTTGTAATGCGCTGTAGTTAATATGGTATGGTTTGTCATGTATTGCGTGGCATGTATTTTTGTATCTTTTATTATTGCCATATTTTTGTATCTGTTTTATTGCCATGACTTGTATATATCGTCGGTGTTGGGTTTACTCTCTCCTATAGTACGGATTGCATTTTCTGTCTGGTCTGTATAGTATGGAAAGGTGTCTAATAATAATGTATGGGCTTGTCTGTATCAATGTGTCTGTATTGTATGGAATGTTTTGCACCGTGTGGCTCCCCGGAGGAGCATTTCAGCGTGTGCTGGCAGAGGAAGGCCCTGGTCAGGCCCGCCCCAGAGGAGCTGTGCCCCACGCTGTTTGCGTGTTGATGCAGGCCTTCATCCCGTGGTGCTGGAGGAGCCCTTGCCTGCGTTTCCAGCGCGGTGGATCTCTTTGTTACGCGTTGCGTGTTTCCGTGGAGACCTTTGCCGTGGTGACCCAGAGGAGCTGGTCACACGTGGCAGCGGCGGAGCAGTAGCCCGGGAGGCCCTCAGGAGCTGTGCTGTGCGTGTCAGCGGAGCAGCCCATCATCATGCCGGCCCCAGAGGAGCCGTTCAGCGTCCGAGCGCTGTGGAGGAGCCCTTGCTGATCCTGGCCCCAGAGAGCAGCTGTTCCCCACGCTTGGTGGGTCTCCTTGCAGCCCTTCCGGACGCTGTACCCAGAGGAGCTCTTCATCCTGCCACCGCAGAGGATGCCATTTTCATCATCACTCCCGAGGTGCTCCTCGCTGTGCCTCTGTGCAGGAGGTCCTCATTCCATGGGCCAGCTGGTGCTGGAGCCCTTCCTTCAGTGTGCTGTGCGGCAGGAGCTGTTCCCCAGCCTGCGCCAGAGGTGCCCTTTGCCCTGTGGGCATGCAGGAGCCCTTGCTCATGCTGGGCCAGGGGGCCCTTGATGGCAGCGACCCTGAGGATCCCTTGATTGCTGTGTCTTTGGAGGAGCCCAGCATCATCCCCGCCTTGGAGCAGGCCTTCATGGCGCCAAGCTGGAGGAGCCCTTCCCCGTTACACCTGCCCGTCGGAGCGCTTTGTGTTGCTGCCCGTCTCTCCTTGGAGCTTGACGTGGCGGCCGTGCAGGAGAGCTTCACTGTGCTGTCCCGGAGGAGGCCTTGATCATCCCTCCCCTGGAGGAGCCCTTCCCCGTGTTGCAGCGGAGGAGCCTTTTCCTGCGAGGCCCTCAGGAGCTCTTGTGTGCGTGTCAGCGGAGCAGCCCATCATCATCCAAGCCCTGGAGGAGCCCCTTGAGCGTCAGAGCGCTCTGGAGGAGCCCTTGAGCGTGTGGCATTGGAGGAGCTTTGGATGATGGTGGCCCCAGAGGAGCTGTTCCCCACGCTTGGTGGGTCTTGCTGCAGGCCTTCAGCAGGCTGCCCTGGAGGAGCCCTTGACTGCCGTTGTGCCTGGTGATCTCTTGATCACCCCTGTGGGGAAGGAGCCCTT
Source organism: Athene noctua (assembly GCF_965140245.1). Classification (NCBI taxonomy): domain Eukaryota; kingdom Metazoa; phylum Chordata; class Aves; order Strigiformes; family Strigidae; genus Athene; species Athene noctua. Next base: position 140,165,582 of record NC_134037.1, on the reverse strand, counting down.
GAGCGTGGTGCCTCGTGAGAGAGTTTTGGGCTTTGGTGAGTCCCGCCAGAGCGGCAGGCAGGCCCCCCTCTGCAGACCGTGTGGTAAGTATTGTCTGGTAAGTGTGCTCTGGGGTTTTCTGTTGTCTGGTGCTGTCCGTCCTTTCTGCTGTACTGCATTGGCTGTGTGGTACTTTGTATTGTATTGTTAGTGGGTATTTTTTATTCTGTGTCTTGTATCGTATGGTGCCTAGGTGCATGTCCTGTCGGGTGTATTGTGCTGTAGCATCTGCTTTGGTATTTACGGTACTGTATGAGTTGTACTGTATTATGGTACGGTATGCACCATCTGTATGGTATGGATCATAGTGTTGATGCGTATTAGAATATGTAGTCCTTTGGCTATTGTTTTAACCTGTGTATTGTGTAGTATGGTATTTCCTGTAATCTGTGTATTCTCTTTTGTTATTTTGGTAAGTGTCGCAGGCTGTTCATTGTATCTATTGTACTGTATTATTTGGGTTTGGTATTGATGTTATTGTACGTACGGTATGGTATGTGTTTATGGTCTGGAATGTATCATAGGTTAAATATCCTCTATATCACTGTAGCTATGGTATTGTTTCTATGTATTCTATGTATAGATTTTTGTGTTCTGTATTTGATGTGTTGTGTGGGTTGCATTTCATATACTCTGTGTATTGTATTCTGGTTGATATCCTATTGCACACGGTCTGTATGGAATGGCATTAATTGTATGCTGTGTAGTTTGCATTGTATCATCTGTTTTATTTGTTGTATGGCATTTTATCGTATGTACTGTACCGCATTGAATGTATTGGAGGTTTTGTATCTTCCCTTGCATTGTATTTTATTTCCTAATGTATTGTGTATGGAAATTTTTCTTGGGAAATGTAATATTTATTGTATTTTGCATTGCTTTTTCTGTATTTTGTGGGGAAACTTATTTTTCTTTGTCATGTATTGTATTTTGGATGGTTTTTGAGCATTATTTTGTGCATTTTTCTGTATCGTCTGTCGTGCTCTTTCTTGTAGAGCACGTATTCTGTTTTTTGGCACTGTGAATTTTGTGATGTACTTGGTATTGTAATGTGTTTTGTCTTTTGTAGTAGCTGCTGTGTTTTCCTGTGTGTATTGTAATGGATTTGGGGCTGTATTGTCTGTCTTGTATTTTGCCTTGCGATTCCTTGTCTGTAGGTTGTGTGTAATATGACAGGTGTGGTTTGCACCGTCGGGTAAGGTCTGTAAGGTCTGTTGTGGTCTGTAGGGTATTGTCTGTCTTGTATCGTGGGTATGGTATCGTATGGTATGGTTTGTAACGTCTGCCCCCGCGGAGGAGCCGTTCGCCTTGGCTGCGCCGCCCCGGAGGAGCCATCGTCGCCCCGCCCCGGAGGAGCTCTTCACGGCACATCCCAGCTCTTCTTGGAGGCCTTGATCACGCCGCCGCGGAGCATCCCTGGGCTCAGTGCACGGTGCCCGAGGAGCCGCTCGTCATCGGGGCTCCGCCTTGCGTGTCTTGTGTTGGTTGTCTTTTTCCCTGTGGCATGGTATTTCTTGTATTGTGATGCCTTGTATCTTTGGTGCTGTGTATCTTTGTGACTTGAATTGTGTTGTAGTTTGTTTTGTACGGTGGGATGGTTACCGTCCTGTAGGTGTTTGCGGTCTGTTAGTTATTGTATGTACTGTGTGTGTTTGGATTGATTTATAGGATGTATTCTGTTCTGCATTGTCTGGGATTGTCTACTTTCTTGTATATTGCATTTTGCATCGTGTATTTCCTTTTGCGTGTTGGCATCTGTATATTGCATCTTGTAGTGTGGATCGTATTTTGTATTGTGTTGTGTGTAGTATGTTTCATGGATGGTAGGTGTGTTGTGTAATGTGGGGAATGGCCTATGTGGTATCTTGTGTATTGTTATCATTTTGTATATCTTGTGCTGTATTGTGTTTGACACTGCCTTGCCTGTATTGTCTGCTATGGATTGCATTGTTCTTTGTAATGCGCTGTAGTTAATATGGTATGGTTTGTCATGTATTGCGTGGCATGTATTTTTGTATCTTTTATTATTGCCATATTTTTGTATCTGTTTTATTGCCATGACTTGTATATATCGTCGGTGTTGGGTTTACTCTCTCCTATAGTACGGATTGCATTTTCTGTCTGGTCTGTATAGTATGGAAAGGTGTCTAATAATAATGTATGGGCTTGTCTGTATCAATGTGTCTGTATTGTATGGAATGTTTTGCACCGTGTGGCTCCCCGGAGGAGCATTTCAGCGTGTGCTGGCAGAGGAAGGCCCTGGTCAGGCCCGCCCCAGAGGAGCTGTGCCCCACGCTGTTTGCGTGTTGATGCAGGCCTTCATCCCGTGGTGCTGGAGGAGCCCTTGCCTGCGTTTCCAGCGCGGTGGATCTCTTTGTTACGCGTTGCGTGTTTCCGTGGAGACCTTTGCCGTGGTGACCCAGAGGAGCTGGTCACACGTGGCAGCGGCGGAGCAGTAGCCCGGGAGGCCCTCAGGAGCTGTGCTGTGCGTGTCAGCGGAGCAGCCCATCATCATGCCGGCCCCAGAGGAGCCGTTCAGCGTCCGAGCGCTGTGGAGGAGCCCTTGCTGATCCTGGCCCCAGAGAGCAGCTGTTCCCCACGCTTGGTGGGTCTCCTTGCAGCCCTTCCGGACGCTGTACCCAGAGGAGCTCTTCATCCTGCCACCGCAGAGGATGCCATTTTCATCATCACTCCCGAGGTGCTCCTCGCTGTGCCTCTGTGCAGGAGGTCCTCATTCCATGGGCCAGCTGGTGCTGGAGCCCTTCCTTCAGTGTGCTGTGCGGCAGGAGCTGTTCCCCAGCCTGCGCCAGAGGTGCCCTTTGCCCTGTGGGCATGCAGGAGCCCTTGCTCATGCTGGGCCAGGGGGCCCTTGATGGCAGCGACCCTGAGGATCCCTTGATTGCTGTGTCTTTGGAGGAGCCCAGCATCATCCCCGCCTTGGAGCAGGCCTTCATGGCGCCAAGCTGGAGGAGCCCTTCCCCGTTACACCTGCCCGTCGGAGCGCTTTGTGTTGCTGCCCGTCTCTCCTTGGAGCTTGACGTGGCGGCCGTGCAGGAGAGCTTCACTGTGCTGTCCCGGAGGAGGCCTTGATCATCCCTCCCCTGGAGGAGCCCTTCCCCGTGTTGCAGCGGAGGAGCCTTTTCCTGCGAGGCCCTCAGGAGCTCTTGTGTGCGTGTCAGCGGAGCAGCCCATCATCATCCAAGCCCTGGAGGAGCCCCTTGAGCGTCAGAGCGCTCTGGAGGAGCCCTTGAGCGTGTGGCATTGGAGGAGCTTTGGATGATGGTGGCCCCAGAGGAGCTGTTCCCCACGCTTGGTGGGTCTTGCTGCAGGCCTTCAGCAGGCTGCCCTGGAGGAGCCCTTGACTGCCGTTGTGCCTGGTGATCTCTTGATCACCCCTGTGGGGAAGGAGCCCTTGAGCGTGGTGCCTCGTGAGAGAGTTTTGGGCTTTGGTGAGTCCCGCCAGAGCGGCAGGCAGGCCCCCCTCTGCAGACCGTGTGGTAAGTATTGTCTGGTAAGTGTGCTCTGGGGTTTTCTGTTGTCTGGTGCTGTCCGTCCTTTCTGCTGTACTGCATTGGCTGTGTGGTACTTTGTATTGTATTGTTAGTGGGTATTTTTTATTCTGTGTCTTGTATCGTATGGTGCCTAGGTGCATGTACTGTCGGGTGTATTGTGCTGTAGCATCTGCTTTGGTATTTACGGTACTGTATGAGTTGTACTGTATTATGGTACGGTATGCACCATCTGTATGGTATGGATCATAGTGTTGATGCGTATTAGAATATGTAGTCCTTTGGCTATTGTTTTAACCTGTGTATTGTGTAGTATGGTATTTCCTGTAATCTGTGTATTCTCTTTTGTTATTTTGGTAAGTGTCGCAGGCTGTTCATTGTATCTATTGTACTGTATTATTTGGGTTTGGTATTGATGTTATTGTACGTACGGTATGGTATGTGTTTATGGTCTGGAATGTATCATAGGTTAAATATCCTCTATATCACTGTAGCTATGGTATTGTTTCTATGTATTCTATGTATAGATTTTTGTGTTCTGTATTTGATGTGTTGTGTGGGTTGCATTTCATATACTCTGTGTATTGTATTCTGGTTGATATCCTATTGCACACGGTCTGTATGGAATGGCATTAATTGTATGCTGTGTAGTTTGCATTGTATCATCTGTTTTATTTGTTGTATGGCATTTTATCGTAAGTACTGTACCGCATTGAATGTATTGGAGGTTTTGTATCTTCCCTTGCATTGTATTTTATTTCCTAATGTATTGTGTATGGAAATTTTTCTTGGGAAATGTAATATTTATTGTATTTTGCATTGCTTTTTCTGTATTTTGTGGGGAAACTTATTTTTCTTTGTCATGTATTGTATTTTGGATGGTTTTTGAGCATTATTTTGTGCATTTTTCTGTATCGTCTGTCGTGCTCTTTCTTGTAGAGCACGTATTCTGTTTTTTGGCACTGTGAATTTTGTGATGTACTTGGTATTGTAATGTGTTTTGTCTTTTGTAGTAGCTGCTGTGTTTTCCTGTGTGTATTGTAATGGATTTGGGGCTGTATTGTCTGTCTTGTATTTTGCCTTGCGATTCCTTGTCTGTAGGTTGTGTGTAATATGACAGGTGTGGTTTGCACCGTCGGGTAAGGTCTGTAAGGTCTGTTGTGGTCTGTAGGGTATTGTCTGTCTTGTATCGTGGGTATGGTATCGTATGGTATGGTTTGTAACGTCTGCCCCCGCGGAGGAGCCGTTCGCCTTGGCTGCGCCGCCCCGGAGGAGCCATCGTCGCCCCGCCCCGGAGGAGCTCTTCACGGCACATCCCAGCTCTTCTTGGAGGCCTTGATCACGCCGCCGCGGAGCATCCCTGGGCTCAGTGCACGGTGCCCGAGGAGCCGCTCGTCATCGGGGCTCCGCCTTGCGTGTCTTGTGTTGGTTGTCTTTTTCCCTGTGGCATGGTATTTCTTGTATTGTGATGCCTTGTATCTTTGGTGTTGTGTATCTTTGTGACTTGAATTGTGTTGTAGTTTGTTTTGTACGGTGGGATGGTTACCGTCCTGTAGGTGTTTGCGGTCTGTTAGTTATTGTATGTACTGTGTGTGTTTGGATTGATTTATAGGATGTATTCTGTTCTGCATTGTCTGGGATTGTCTACTTTCTTGTATATTGCATTTTGCATCGTGTATTTCCTTTTGCGTGTTGGCATCTGTATATTGCATCTTGTAGTGTGGATCGTATTTTGTATTGTGTTGTGTGTAGTATGTTTCATGGATGGTAGGTGTGTTGTGTAATGTGGGGAATGGCCTATGTGGTATCTTGTGTATTGTTATCATTTTGTATATCTTGTGCTGTATTGTGTTTGACACTGCCTTGCCTGTATTGTCTGCTATGGATTGCATTGTTCTTTGTAATGCGCTGTAGTTAATATGGTATGGTTTGTCATGTATTGCGTGGCATGTATTTTTGTATCTTTTATTATTGCCATATTTTTGTATCTGTTTTATTGCCATGACTTGTATATATCGTCGGTGTTGGGTTTACTCTCTCCTATAGTACGGATTGCATTTTCTGTCTGGTCTGTATAGTATGGAAAGGTGTCTAATAATAATGTATGGGCTTGTCTGTATCAATGTGTCTGTATTGTATGGAATGTTTTGCACCGTGTGGCTCCCCGGAGGAGCATTTCAGCGTGTGCTGGCAGAGGAAGGCCCTGGTCAGGCCCGCCCCAGAGGAGCTGTGCCCCACGCTGTTTGCGTGTTGATGCAGGCCTTCATCCCGTGGTGCTGGAGGAGCCCTTGCCTGCGTTTCCAGCGCGGTGGATCTCTTTGTTACGCGTTGCGTGTTTCCGTGGAGACCTTTGCCGTGGTGACCCAGAGGAGCTGGTCACACGTGGCAGCGGCGGAGCAGTAGCCCGGGAGGCCCTCAGGAGCTGTGCTGTGCGTGTCAGCGGAGCAGCCCATCATCATGCCGGCCCCAGAGGAGCCGTTCAGCGTCCGAGCGCTGTGGAGGAGCCCTTGCTGATCCTGGCCCCAGAGAGCAGCTGTTCCCCACGCTTGGTGGGTCTCCTTGCAGCCCTTCCGGACGCTGTACCCAGAGGAGCTCTTCATCCTGCCACCGCAGAGGATGCCATTTTCATCATCACTCCCGAGGTGCTCCTCGCTGTGCCTCTGTGCAGGAGGTCCTCATTCCATGGGCCAGCTGGTGCTGGAGCCCTTCCTTCAGTGTGCTGTGCGGCAGGAGCTGTTCCCCAGCCTGCGCCAGAGGTGCCCTTTGCCCTGTGGGCATGCAGGAGCCCTTGCTCATGCTGGGCCAGGGGGCCCTTGATGGCAGCGACCCTGAGGATCCCTTGATTGCTGTGTCTTTGGAGGAGCCCAGCATCATCCCCGCCTTGGAGCAGGCCTTCATGGCGCCAAGCTGGAGGAGCCCTTCCCCGTTACACCTGCCCGTCGGAGCGCTTTGTGTTGCTGCCCGTCTCTCCTTGGAGCTTGACGTGGCGGCCGTGCAGGAGAGCTTCACTGTGCTGTCCCGGAGGAGGCCTTGATCATCCCTCCCCTGGAGGAGCCCTTCCCCGTGTTGCAGCGGAGGAGCCTTTTCCTGCGAGGCCCTCAGGAGCTCTTGTGTGCGTGTCAGCGGAGCAGCCCATCATCATCCAAGCCCTGGAGGAGCCCCTTGAGCGTCAGAGCGCTCTGGAGGAGCCCTTGAGCGTGTGGCATTGGAGGAGCTTTGGATGATGGTGGCCCCAGAGGAGCTGTTCCCCACGCTTGGTGGGTCTTGCTGCAGGCCTTCAGCAGGCTGCCCTGGAGGAGCCCTTGACTGCCGTTGTGCCTGGTGATCTCTTGATCACCCCTGTGGGGAAGGAGCCCTTGAGCGTGGTGCCTCGTGAGAGAGTTTTGGGCTTTGGTGAGTCCCGCCAGAGCGGCAGGCAGGCCCCCCTCTGCAGACCGTGTGGTAAGTATTGTCTGGTAAGTGTGCTCTGGGGTTTTCTGTTGTCTGGTGCTGTCCGTCCTTTCTGCTGTACTGCATTGGCTGTGTGGTACTTTGTATTGTATTGTTAGTGGGTATTTTTTATTCTGTGTCTTGTATCGTATGGTGCCTAGGTGCATGTCCTGTCGGGTGTATTGTGCTGTAGCATCTGCTTTGGTATTTACGGTACTGTATGAGTTGTACTGTATTATGGTACGGTATGCACCATCTGTATGGTATGGATCATAGTGTTGATGCGTATTAGAATATGTAGTCCTTTGGCTATTGTTTTAACCTGTGTATTGTGTAGTATGGTATTTCCTGTAATCTGTGTATTCTCTTTTGTTATTTTGGTAAGTGTCGCAGGCTGTTCATTGTATCTATTGTACTGTATTATTTGGGTTTGGTATTGATGTTATTGTACGTACGGTATGGTATGTGTTTATGGTCTGGAATGTATCATAGGTTAAATATCCTCTATATCACTGTAGCTATGGTATTGTTTCTATGTATTCTATGTATAGATTTTTGTGTTCTGTATTTGATGTGTTGTGTGGGTTGCATTTCATATACTCTGTGTATTGTATTCTGGTTGATATCCTATTGCACACGGTCTGTATGGAATGGCATTAATTGTATGCTGTGTAGTTTGCATTGTATCATCTGTTTTATTTGTTGTATGGCATTTTATCGTATGTACTGTACCGCATTGAATGTATTGGAGGTTTTGTATCTTCCCTTGCATTGTATTTTATTTCCTAATGTATTGTGTATGGAAATTTTTCTTGGGAAATGTAATATTTATTGTATTTTGCATTGCTTTTTCTGTATTTTGTGGGGAAACTTATTTTTCTTTGTCATGTATTGTATTTTGGATGGTTTTTGAGCATTATTTTGTGCATTTTTCTGTATCGTCTGTCGTGCTCTTTCTTGTAGAGCACGTATTCTGTTTTTTGGCACTGTGAATTTTGTGATGTACTTGGTATTGTAATGTGTTTTGTCTTTTGTAGTAGCTGCTGTGTTTTCCTGTGTGTATTGTAATGGATTTGGGGCTGTATTGTCTGTCTTGTATTTTGCCTTGCGATTCCTTGTCTGTAGGTTGTGTGTAATATGACAGGTGTGGTTTGCACCGTCGGGTAAGGTCTGTAAGGTCTGTTGTGGTCTGTAGGGTATTGTCTGTCTTGTATCGTGGGTATGGTATCGTATGGTATGGTTTGTAACGTCTGCCCCCGCGGAGGAGCCGTTCGCCTTGGCTGCGCCGCCCCGGAGGAGCCATCGTCGCCCCGCCCCGGAGGAGCTCTTCACGGCACATCCCAGCTCTTCTTGGAGGCCTTGATCACGCCGCCGCGGAGCATCCCTGGGCTCAGTGCACGGTGCCCGAGGAGCCGCTCGTCATCGGGGCTCCGCCTTGCGTGTCTTGTGTTGGTTGTCTTTTTCCCTGTGGCATGGTATTTCTTGTATTGTGATGCCTTGTATCTTTGGTGCTGTGTATCTTTGTGACTTGAATTGTGTTGTAGTTTGTTTTGTACGGTGGGATGGTTACCGTCCTGTAGGTGTTTGCGGTCTGTTAGTTATTGTATGTACTGTGTGTGTTTGGATTGATTTATAGGATGTATTCTGTTCTGCATTGTCTGGGATTGTCTACTTTCTTGTATATTGCATTTTGCATCGTGTATTTCCTTTTGCGTGTTGGCATCTGTATATTGCATCTTGTAGTGTGGATCGTATTTTGTATTGTGTTGTGTGTAGTATGTTTCATGGATGGTAGGTGTGTTGTGTAATGTGGGGAATGGCCTATGTGGTATCTTGTGTATTGTTATCATTTTGTATATCTTGTGCTGTATTGTGTTTGACACTGCCTTGCCTGTATTGTCTGCTATGGATTGCATTGTTCTTTGTAATGCGCTGTAGTTAATATGGTATGGTTTGTCACGTATTGCGTGGCATGTATTTTTGTATCTTTTATTATTGCCATATTTTTGTATCTGTTTTATTGCCATGACTTGTATATATCGTCGGTGTTGGGTTTACTCTCTCCTATAGTACGGATTGCATTTTCTGTCTGGTCTGTATAGTATGGAAAGGTGTCTAATAATAATGTATGGGCTTGTCTGTATCAATGTGTCTGTATTGTATGGAATGTTTTGCACCGTGTGGCTCCCCGGAGGAGCATTTCAGCGTGTGCTGGCAGAGGAAGGCCCTGGTCAGGCCCGCCCCAGAGGAGCTGTGCCCCACGCTGTTTGCGTGTTGATGCAGGCCTTCATCCCGTGGTGCTGGAGGAGCCCTTGCCTGCGTTTCCAGCGCGGTGGATCTCTTTGTTACGCGTTGCGTGTTTCCGTGGAGACCTTTGCCGTGGTGACCCAGAGGAGCTGGTCACACGTGGCAGCGGCGGAGCAGTAGCCCGGGAGGCCCTCAGGAGCTGTGCTGTGCGTGTCAGCGGAGCAGCCCATCATCATGCCGGCCCCAGAGGAGCCGTTCAGCGTCCGAGCGCTGTGGAGGAGCCCTTGCTGATCCTGGCCCCAGAGAGCAGCTGTTCCCCACGCTTGGTGGGTCTCCTTGCAGCCCTTCCGGACGCTGTACCCAGAGGAGCTCTTCATCCTGCCACCGCAGAGGATGCCATTTTCATCATCACTCCCGAGGTGCTCCTCGCTGTGCCTCTGTGCAGGAGGTCCTCATTCCATGGGCCAGCTGGTGCTGGAGCCCTTCCTTCAGTGTGCTGTGCGGCAGGAGCTGTTCCCCAGCCTGCGCCAGAGGTGCCCTTTGCCCTGTGGGCATGCAGGAGCCCTTGCTCATGCTGGGCCAGGGGGCCCTTGATGGCAGCGACCCTGAGGATCCCTTGATTGCTGTGTCTTTGGAGGAGCCCAGCATCATCCCCGCCTTGGAGCAGGCCTTCATGGCGCCAAGCTGGAGGAGCCCTTCCCCGTTACACCTGCCCGTCGGAGCGCTTTGTGTTGCTGCCCGTCTCTCCTTGGAGCTTGACGTGGCGGCCGTGCAGGAGAGCTTCACTGTGCTGTCCCGGAGGAGGCCTTGATCATCCCTCCCCTGGAGGAGCCCTTCCCCGTGTTGCAGCGGAGGAGCCTTTTCCTGCGAGGCCCTCAGGAGCTCTTGTGTGCGTGTCAGCGGAGCAGCCCATCATCATCCAAGCCCTGGAGGAGCCCCTTGAGCGTCAGAGCGCTCTGGAGGAGCCCTTGAGCGTGTGGCATTGGAGGAGCTTTGGATGATGGTGGCCCCAGAGGAGCTGTTCCCCACGCTTGGTGGGTCTTGCTGCAGGCCTTCAGCAGGCTGCCCTGGAGGAGCCCTTGACTGCCGTTGTGCCTGGTGATCTCTTGATCACCCCTGTGGGGAAGGAGCCCTTGAGCGTGGTGCCTCGTGAGAGAGTTTTGGGCTTTGGTGAGTCCCGCCAGAGCGGCAGGCAGGCCCCCCTCTGCAGACCGTGTGGTAAGTATTGTCTGGTAAGTGTGCTCTGGGGTTTTCTGTTGTCTGGTGCTGTCCGTCCTTTCTGCTGTACTGCATTGGCTGTGTGGTACTTTGTATTGTATTGTTAGTGGGTATTTTTTATTCTGTGTCTTGTATCGTATGGTGCCTAGGTGCATGTACTGTCGGGTGTATTGTGCTGTAGCATCTGCTTTGGTATTTACGGTACTGTATGAGTTGTACTGTATTATGGTACGGTATGCACCATCTCTATGGTATGGATCATAGTGTTGATGCGTATTAGAATATGTAGTCCTTTGGCTATTGTTTTAACCTCTGTATTGTGTAGTATGGTATTTCCTGTAATCTGTGTATTCTCTTTTGTTATTTTGGTAAGTGTCGCAGGCTGTTCATTGTATCTATTGTACTGTATTATTTGGGTTTGGTATTGATGTTATTGTACGTACGGTATGGTATGTGTTTATGGTCTGGAATGTATCATAGGTTAAATATCCTCTATATCACTGTAGCTATGGTATTGTTTCTATGTATTCTATGTATAGATTTTTGTGTTCTGTATTTGATGTGTTGTGTGGGTTGCATTTCATATACTCTGTGTATTGTATTCTGGTTGATATCCTATTGCACACGGTCTGTATGGAATGGCATTAATTGTATGCTGTGTAGTTTGCATTGTATCATCTGTTTTATTTGTTGTATGGCATTTTATCGTATGTACTGTACCGCATTGAATGTATTGGAGGTTTTGTATCTTCCCTTGCATTGTATTTTATTTCCTAATGTATTGTGTATGGAAATTTTTCTTGGGAAATGTAATATTTATTGTATTTTGCATTGCTTTTTCTGTATTTTGTGGGGAAACTTATTTTTCTTTGTCATGTATTGTATTTTGGATGGTTTTTGAGCATTATTTTGTGCATTTTTCTGTATCGTCTGTCGTGCTCTTTCTTGTAGAGCACGTATTCTGTTTTTTGGCACTGTGAATTTTGTGATGTACTTGGTATTGTAATGTGTTTTGTCTTTTGTAGTAGCTGCTGTGTTTTCCTGTGTGTATTGTAATGGATTTGGGGCTGTATTGTCTGTCTTGTATTTTGCCTTGCGATTCCTTGTCTGTAGGTTGTGTGTAATATGACAGGTGTGGTTTGCACCGTCGGGTAAGGTCTGTAAGGTCTGTTGTGGTCTGTAGGGTATTGTCTGTCTTGTATCGTGGGTATGGTATCGTATGGTATGGTTTGTAACGTCTGCCCCCGCGGAGGAGCCGTTCGCCTTGGCTGCGCCGCCCCGGAGGAGCCATCGTCGCCCCGCCCCGGAGGAGCTCTTCACGGCACATCCCAGCTCTTCTTGGAGGCCTTGATCACGCCGCCGCGGAGCATCCCTGGGCTCAGTGCACGGTGCCCGAGGAGCCGCTCGTCATCGGGGCTCCGCCTTGCGTGTCTTGTGTTGGTTGTCTTTTTCCCTGTGGCATGGTATTTCTTGTATTGTGATGCCTTGTATCTTTGGTGCTGTGTATCTTTGTGACTTGAATTGTGTTGTAGTTTGTTTTGTACGGTGGGATGGTTACCGTCCTGTAGGTGTTTGCGGTCTGTTAGTTATTGTATGTACTGTGTGTGTTTGGATTGATTTATAGGATGTATTCTGTTCTGCATTGTCTGGGATTGTCTACTTTCTTGTATATTGCATTTTGCATCGTGTATTTCCTTTTGCGTGTTGGCATCTGTATATTGCATCTTGTAGTGTGGATCGTATTTTGTATTGTGTTGTGTGTAGTATGTTTCATGGATGGTAGGTGTGTTGTGTAATGTGGGGAATGGCCTATGTGGTATCTTGTGTATTGTTATCATTTTGTATATCTTGTGCTGTATTGTGTTTGACACTGCCTTGCCTGTATTGTCTGCTATGGATTGCATTGTTCTTTGTAATGCGCTGTAGTTAATATGGTATGGTTTGTCACGTATTGCGTGGCATGTATTTTTGTATCTTTTATTATTGCCATATTTTTGTATCTGTTTTATTGCCATGACTTGTATATATCGTCGGTGTTGGGTTTACTCTCTCCTATAGTACGGATTGCATTTTCTGTCTGGTCTGTATAGTATGGAAAGGCGTCTAATAATAATGTATGGGCTTGTCTGTATCAATGTGTCTGTATTGTATGGAATGTTTTGCACCGTGTGGCTCCCCGGAGGAGCATTTCAGCGTGTGCTGGCAGAGGAAGGCCCTGGTCAGGCCCGCCCCAGAGGAGCTGTGCCCCACGCTGTTTGCGTGTTGATGCAGGCCTTCATCCCGTGGTGCTGGAGGAGCCCTTGCCTGCGTTTCCAGCGCGGTGGATCTCTTTGTTACGCGTTGCGTGTTTCCGTGGAGACCTTTGCCGTGGTGACCCAGAGGAGCTGGTCACACGTGGCAGCGGCGGAGCAGTAGCCCGGGAGGCCCTCAGGAGCTGTGCTGTGCGTGTCAGCGGAGCAGCCCATCATCATGCCGGCCCCAGAGGAGCCGTTCAGCGTCCGAGCGCTGTGGAGGAGCCCTTGCTGATCCTGGCCCCAGAGAGCAGCTGTTCCCCACGCTTGGTGGGTCTCCTTGCAGCCCTTCCGGACGCTGTACCCAGAGGAGCTCTTCATCCTGCCACCGCAGAGGATGCCATTTTCATCATCACTCCCGAGGTGCTCCTCGCTGTGCCTCTGTGCAGGAGGTCCTCATTCCATGGGCCAGCTGGTGCTGGAGCCCTTCCTTCAGTGTGCTGTGCGGCAGGAGCTGTTCCCCAGCCTGCGCCAGAGGTGCCCTTTGCCCTGTGGGCATGCAGGAGCCCTTGCTCATGCTGGGCCAGGGGGCCCTTGATGGCAGCGACCCTGAGGATCCCTTGATTGCTGTGTCTTTGGAGGAGCCCAGCATCATCCCCGCCTTGGAGCAGGCCTTCATGGCGCCAAGCTGGAGGAGCCCTTCCCCGTTACACCTGCCCGTCGGAGCGCTTTGTGTTGCTGCCCGTCTCTCCTTGGAGCTTGACGTGGCGGCCGTGCAGGAGAGCTTCACTGTGCTGTCCCGGAGGAGGCCTTGATCATCCCTCCCCTGGAGGAGCCCTTCCCCGTGTTGCAGCAGAGGAGCCTTTTCCTGCGAGGCCCTCAGGAGCTCTTGTGTGCGTGTCAGCGGAGCAGCCCATCATCATCCAAGCCCTGGAGGAGCCCCTTGAGCGTCAGAGCGCTCTGGAGGAGCCCTTGAGCGTGTGGCATTGGAGGAGCTTTGGATGATGGTGGCCCCAGAGGAGCTGTTCCCCACGCTTGGTGGGTCTTGCTGCAGGCCTTCAGCAGGCTGCCCTGGAGGAGCGCTTGACTGCCGTTGTGCCTGGTGATCTCTTGATCACCCCTGTGGGGAAGGAGCCCTTGAGCGTGGTGCCTCGTGAGAGAGTTTTGGGCTTTGGTGAGTCCCGCCAGAGCGGCAGGCAGGCCCCCCTCTGCAGACCGTGTGGTAAGTATTGTCTGGTAAGTGTGCTCTGGGGTTTTCTGTTGTCTGGTGCTGTCCGTCCTTTCTGCTGTACTGCATTGGCTGTGTGGTACTTTGTATTGTATTGTTAGTGGGTATTTTTTATTCTGTGTCTTGTATCGTATGGTGCCTAGGTGCATGTCCTGTCGGGTGTATTGTGCTGTAGCATCTGCTTTGGTATTTACGGTACTGTATGAGTTGTACTGTATTATGGTACGGTATGCACCATCTGTATGGTATGGATCATAGTGTTGATGCGTATTAGAATATGTAGTCCTTTGGCTATTGTTTTAACCTGTGTATTGTGTAGTATGGTATTTCCTGTAATCTGTGTATTCTCTTTTGTTATTTTGGTAAGTGTCGCAGGCTGTTCATTGTATCTATTGTACTGTATTATTTGGGTTTGGTATTGATGTTATTGTACGTACGGTATGGTATGTGTTTATGGTCTGGAATGTATCATAGGTTAAATATCCTCTATATCACTGTAGCTATGGTATTGTTTCTATGTATTCTATGTATAGATTTTTGTGTTCTGTATTTGATGTGTTGTGTGGGTTGCATTTCATATACTCTGTGTATTGTATTCTGGTTGATATCCTATTGCACACGGTCTGTATGGAATGGCATTAATTGTATGCTATGTAGTTTGCATTGTATCATCTGTTTTATTTGTTGTATGGCATTTTATCGTATGTACTGTACCGCATTGAATGTATTGTAGGTTTTGTATCTTCCCTTGCATTGTATTTTATTTCCTAATGTATTGTGTATGGAAATTTTTCTTGGGAAATGTAATATTTATTGTATTTTGCATTGCTTTTTCTGTATTTTGTAGGGAAACTTATTTTTCTTTGTCATGTATTGTATTTTGGATGGTTTTTGAGCATTATTTTGTGCATTTTTCTGTTTCGTCTGTCGTGCTCTTTCTTGTAGAGCACGTATTCTGTTTTTTGGCACTGTGAATTTTGTGATGTACTTGGTATTGTAATGTGTTTTGTCTTTTGTAGTAGCTGCTGTGTTTTCCTGTGTGTATTGTAATGGATTTGGGGCTGTATTGTCTGTCTTGTATTTTGCCTTGCGATTCCTTGTCTGTAGGTTGTGTGTAGTGTTATATGACAGGTGTGGTTTGCACCGTCGGGTAAGGTCTGTAAGGTCTGTTGTGGTCTGTAGGGTATTGTCTGTCTTGTATCGTGGGTATGGTATGGTATGGTATGGTTTGTAACGTCTGCCCCCGCGGAGGAGCCGTTCGCCTTGGCTGCGCCGCCCCGGAGGAGCCATCGTCGCCCCGCCCCGGAGGAGCTCTTCACGGCACATCCCAGCTCTTCTTGGAGGCCTTGATCACGCCGCCGCGGAGCATCCCTGGGCTCAGTGCACGGTGCCCGAGGAGCCGCTCGTCATCGGGGCTCCGCCTTGCGTGTCTTGTGTTGGTTGTCTTTTTCCCTGTGGCATGGTATTTCTTGTATTGTGATGCCTTGTATCTTTGGTGCTGTGTATCTTTGTGACTTGAATCGTGTTGTAGTTTGTTTTGTACGGTGGGATGGTTACCGTCCTGTAGGTGTTTGCGTTCTGTTAGTTATTGTATGTACTGTGTGTGTTTGGATTGATTTATAGGATGTATTCTGTTCTGCATTGTCTGGGATTGTCTACTTTCTTGTATATTGCATTTTGCATCGTGTATTT
Source organism: Athene noctua (assembly GCF_965140245.1). Lineage (NCBI taxonomy): Eukaryota > Metazoa > Chordata > Aves > Strigiformes > Strigidae > Athene > Athene noctua. The sequence continues at coordinate 140,149,989 of NC_134037.1, read as the reverse complement.
CCTTTTGCGTGTTGGCATCTGTATATTGCATCTTGTAGCGTGGATCGTATTTTGTATTGTGTTGTGTGTAGTATGTTTCATGGATGGTAGGTGTGTTGTGTAATGTGGGGAATGGCCTATGTGGTATCTTGTGTATTGTTATCATTTTGTATATCTTGTGCTGTATTGTGTTTGACACTGCCTTGCCTGTATTGTCTGCTATGGATTGCATTGTTCTTTGTAATGCGCTGTAGTTAATATGGTATGGTTTGTCACGTATTGCGTGGCATGTATTTTTGTATCTTTTATTATTGCCATATTTTTGTATCTGTTTTATTGCCATGACTTGTATATATCGTCGGTGTTGGGTTTACTCTCTCCTATAGTACGGATTGCATTTTCTGTCTGGTCTGTATAGTATGGAAAGGTGTCTAATAATAATGTATGGGCTTGTCTGTATCAATGTGTCTGTATTGTATGGAATGTTTTGCACCGTGTGGCTCCCCGGAGGAGCATTTCAGCGTGTGCTGGCAGAGGAAGGCCCTGGTCAGGCCCGCCCCAGAGGAGCTGTGCCCCACGCTGTTTGCGTGTTGATGCAGGCCTTCATCCCGTGGTGCTGGAGGAGCCCTTGCCTGCGTTTCCAGCGCGGTGGATCTCTTTGTTACGCGTTGCGTGTTTCCGTGGAGACCTTTGCCGTGGTGACCCAGAGGAGCTGGTCACACGTGGCAGCGGCGGAGCAGTAGCCCGGGAGGCCCTCAGGAGCTGTGCTGTGCGTGTCAGCGGAGCAGCCCATCATCATGCCGGCCCCAGAGGAGCCGTTCAGCGTCCGAGCGCTGTGGAGGAGCCCTTGCTGATCCTGGCCCCAGAGAGCAGCTGTTCCCCACGCTTGGTGGGTCTCCTTGCAGCCCTTCCGGACGCTGTACCCAGAGGAGCTCTTCATCCTGCCACCGCAGAGGATGCCATTTTCATCATCACTCCCGAGGTGCTCCTCGCTGTGCCTCTGTGCAGGAGGTCCTCATTCCATGGGCCAGCTGGTGCTGGAGCCCTTCCTTCAGTGTGCTGTGCGGCAGGAGCTGTTCCCCAGCCTGCGCCAGAGGTGCCCTTTGCCCTGTGGGCATGCAGGAGCCCTTGCTCATGCTGGGCCAGGGGGCCCTTGATGGCAGCGACCCTGAGGATCCCTTGATTGCTGTGTCTTTGGAGGAGCCCAGCATCATCCCCGCCTTGGAGCAGGCCTTCATGGCGCCAAGCTGGAGGAGCCCTTCCCCGTTACACCTGCCCGTCGGAGCGCTTTGTGTTGCTGCCCGTCTCTCCTTGGAGCTTGACGTGGCGGCCGTGCAGGAGAGCTTCACTGTGCTGTCCCGGAGGAGGCCTTGATCATCCCTACCCTGGAGGAGCCCTTCCCCGTGTTGCAGCGGAGGAGCCTTTTCCTGCGAGGCCCTCAGGAGCTCTTGTGTGCGTGTCAGCGGAGCAGCCCATCATCATCCAAGCCCTGGAGGAGCCCCTTGAGCGTCAGAGCGCTCTGGAGGAGCCCTTGAGCGTGTGGCATTGGAGGAGCTTTGGATGATGGTGGCCCCAGAGGAGCTGTTCCCCACGCTTGGTGGGTCTTGCTGCAGGCCTTCAGCAGGCTGCCCTGGAGGAGCCCTTGACTGCCGTTGTGCCTGGTGATCTCTTGATCACCCCTGTGGGGAAGGAGCCCTTGAGCGTGGTGCCTCGTGAGAGAGTTTTGGGCTTTGGTGAGTCCCGCCAGAGCGGCAGGCAGGCCCCCCTCTGCAGACCGTGTGGTAAGTATTGTCTGGTAAGTGTGCTCTGGGGTTTTCTGTTGTCTGGTGCTGTCCGTCCTTTCTGCTGTACTGCATTGGCTGTGTGGTACTTTGTATTGTATTGTTAGTGGGTATTTTTTATTCTGTGTCTTGTATCGTATGGTGCCTAGGTGCATGTCCTGTCGGGTGTATTGTGCTGTAGCATCTGCTTTGGTATTTACGGTACTGTATGAGTTGTACTGTATTATGGTACGGTATGCACCATCTGTATGGTATGGATCATAGTGTTGATGCGTATTAGAATATGTAGTCCTTTGGCTATTGTTTTAACCTGTGTATTGTGTAGTATGGTACTTCCTGTAATCTGTGTATTCTCTTTTGTTATTTTGGTAAGTGTCGCAGGCTGTTCATTGTATCTATTGTACTGTATTATTTGGGTTTGGTATTGATGTTATTGTACGTACGGTATGGTATGTGTTTATGGTCTGGAATGTATCATAGGTTAAATATCCTCTATATCACTGTAGCTATGGTATTGTTTCTATGTATTCTATGTATAGATTTTTGTGTTCTGTATTTGATGTGTTGTGTGGGTTGCATTTCATATACTCTGTGTATTGTATTCTGGTTGATATCCTATTGCACACGGTCTGTATGGAATGGCATTAATTGTATGCTATGTAGTTTGCATTGTATCATCTGTTTTATTTGTTGTATGGCATTTTATCGTATGTACTGTACCGCATTGAATGTATTGTAGGTTTTGTATCTTCCCTTGCATTGTATTTTATTTCCTAATGTATTGTGTATGGAAATTTTTCTTGGGAAATGTAATATTTATTGTATTTTGCATTGCTTTTTCTGTATTTTGTAGGGAAACTTATTTTTCTTTGTCATGTATTGTATTTTGGATGGTTTTTGAGCATTATTTTGTGCATTTTTCTGTATCGTCTGTCGTGCTCTTTCTTGTAGAGCACGTATTCTGTTTTTTGGCACTGTGAATTTTGTGATGTACTTGGTATTGTAATGTGTTTTGTCTTTTGTAGTAGCTGCTGTGTTTTCCTGTGTGTATTGTAATGGATTTGGGGCTGTATTGTCTGTCTTGTATTTTGCCTTGCGATTCCTTGTCTGTAGGTTGTGTGTAGTGTTATATGACAGGTGTGGTTTGCACCGTCGGGTAAGGTCTGTAAGGTCTGTTGTGGTCTGTAGGGTATTGTCTGTCTTGTATCGTGGGTATGGTATGGTATGGTATGGTTTGTAACGTCTGCCCCCGCGGAGGAGCCGTTCGCCTTGGCTGCGCCGCCCCGGAGGAGCCATCGTCGCCCCGCCCCGGAGGAGCTCTTCACGGCACATCCCAGCTCTTCTTGGAGGCCTTGATCACGCCGCCGCGGAGCATCCCTGGGCTCAGTGCACGGTGCCCGAGGAGCCGCTCGTCATCGGGGCTCCGCCTTGCGTGTCTTGTGTTGGTTGTCTTTTTCCCTGTGGCATGGTATTTCTTGTATTGTGATGCCTTGTATCTTTGGTGCTGTGTATCTTTGTGACTTGAATCGTGTTGTAGTTTGTTTTGTACGGTGGGATGGTTACCGTCCTGTAGGTGTTTGCGGTCTGTTATTGTATGTACTGTGTGTGTTTGGATTGATTTATAGGATGTATTCTGTTCTGCATTGTCTGGGATTGTCTACTTTCTTGTATATTGCATTTTGCATCGTGTATTTCCTTTTGCGCGTTGGCATCTGTATATTGCATCTTGTAGTGTGGATCGTATTTTGTATTGTGTTGTGTGTAGTATGTTTCATGGATGGTAGGTGTGTTGTGTAATGTGGGGAATGGCCTATGTGGTATCTTGTGTATTGTTATCATTTTGTATATCTTGTGCTGTATTGTGTTTGACACTGCCTTGCCTGTATTGTCTGCTATGGATTGCATTGTTCTTTGTAATGCGCTGTAGTTAATATGGTATGGTTTGTCATGTACTGCGTGGCATGTATTTTTGTATCTTTTATTATTGCCATATTTTTGTATCTGTTTTATTGCCATGACTTGTATATATCGTCGGTGTTGGGTTTACTCTCTCCTATAGTACGGATTGCATTTTCTGTCTGGTCTGTATAGTATGGAAAGGTGTCTAATAATAATGTATGGGCTTGTCTGTATCAATGTGTCTGTATTGTATGGAATGTTTTGCACCGTGTGGCTCCCCGGAGGAGCATTTCAGCGTGTGCTGGCAGAGGAAGGCCCTGGTCAGGCCCGCCCCAGAGGAGCTGTGCCCCACGCTGTTTGCGTGTTGATGCAGGCCTTCATCCCGTGGTGCTGGAGGAGCCCTTGCCTGCGTTTCCAGCGCGGTGGATCTCTTTGTTACGCGTTGCGTGTTTCCGTGGAGACCTTTGCCGTGGTGACCCAGAGGAGCTGGTCACACGTGGCAGCGGCGGAGCAGTAGCCCGGGAGGCCCTCAGGAGCTGTGCTGTGCGTGTCAGCGGAGCAGCCCATCATCATGCCGGCCCCAGAGGAGCCGTTCAGCGTCCGAGCGCTGTGGAGGAGCCCTTGCTGATCCTGGCCCCAGAGAGCAGCTGTTCCCCACGCTTGGTGGGTCTCCTTGCAGCCCTTCCGGACGCTGTACCCAGAGGAGCTCTTCATCCTGCCACCGCAGAGGATGCCATTTTCATCATCACTCCCGAGGTGCTCCTCGCTGTGCCTCTGTGCAGGAGGTCCTCATTCCATGGGCCAGCTGGTGCTGGAGCCCTTCCTTCAGTGTGCTGTGCGGCAGGAGCTGTTCCCCAGCCTGCGCCAGAGGTGCCCTTTGCCCTGTGGGCATGCAGGAGCCCTTGCTCATGCTGGGCCAGGGGGCCCTTGATGGCAGCGACCCTGAGGATCCCTTGATTGCTGTGTCTTTGGAGGAGCCCAGCATCATCCCCGCCTTGGAGCAGGCCTTCATGGCGCCAAGCTGGAGGAGCCCTTCCCCGTTACACCTGCCCGTCGGAGCGCTTTGTGTTGCTGCCCGTCTCTCCTTGGAGCTTGACGTGGCGGCCGTGCAGGAGAGCTTCACTGTGCTGTCCCGGAGGAGGCCTTGATCATCCCTACCCTGGAGGAGCCCTTCCCCGTGTTGCAGCGGAGGAGCCTTTTCCTGCGAGGCCCTCAGGAGCTCTTGTGTGCGTGTCAGCGGAGCAGCCCATCATCATCCAAGCCCTGGAGGAGCCCCTTGAGCGTCAGAGCGCTCTGGAGGAGCCCTTGAGCGTGTGGCATTGGAGGAGCTTTGGATGATGGTGGCCCCAGAGGAGCTGTTCCCCACGCTTGGTGGGTCTTGCTGCAGGCCTTCAGCAGGCTGCCCTGGAGGAGCGCTTGACTGCCGTTGTGCCTGGTGATCTCTTGATCACCCCTGTGGGGAAGGAGCCCTTGAGCGTGGTGCCTCGTGAGAGAGTTTTGGGCTTTGGTGAGTCCCGCCAGAGCGGCAGGCAGGCCCCCCTCTGCAGACCGTGTGGTAAGTATTGTCTGGTAAGTGTGCTCTGGGGTTTTCTGTTGTCTGGTGCTGTCCGTCCTTTCTGCTGTACTGCATTGGCTGTGTGGTACTTTGTATTGTATTGTTAGTGGGTATTTTTTATTCTGTGTCTTGTATCGTATGGTGCCTAGGTGCATGTCCTGTCGGGTGTATTGTGCTGTAGCATCTGCTTTGGTATTTACGGTACTGTATGAGTTGTACTGTATTATGGTACGGTATGCACCATCTGTATGGTATGGATCATAGTGTTGATGCGTATTAGAATATGTAGTCCTTTGGCTATTGTTTTAACCTGTGTATTGTGTAGTATGGTATTTCCTGTAATCTGTGTATTCTCTTTTGTTATTTTGGTAAGTGTCGCAGGCTGTTCATTGTATCTATTGTACTGTATTATTTGGGTTTGGTATTGATGTTATTGTACGTACGGTATGGTATGTGTTTATGGTCTGGAATGTATCATAGGTTAAATATCCTCTATATCACTGTAGCTATGGTATTGTTTCTATGTATTCTATGTATAGATTTTTGTGTTCTGTATTTGATGTGTTGTGTGGGTTGCATTTCATATACTCTGTGTATTGTATTCTGGTTGATATCCTATTGCACACGGTCTGTATGGAATGGCATTAATTGTATGCTGTGTAGTTTGCATTGTATCATCTGTTTTATTTGTTGTATGGCATTTTATCGTATGTACTGTACCGCATTGAATGTATTGTAGGTTTTGTATCTTCCCTTGCATTGTATTTTATTTCCTAATGTATTGTGTATGGAAATTTTTCTTGGGAAATGTAATATTTATTGTATTTTGCATTGCTTTTTCTGTATTTTGTAGGGAAACTTATTTTTCTTTGTCATGTATTGTATTTTGGATGGTTTTTGAGCATTATTTTGTGCATTTTTCTGTTTCGTCTGTCGTGCTCTTTCTTGTAGAGCACGTATTCTGTTTTTTGGCACTGTGAATTTTGTGATGTACTTGGTATTGTAATGTGTTTTGTCTTTTGTAGTAGCTGCTGTGTTTTCCTGTGTGTATTGTAATGGATTTGGGGCTGTATTGTCTGTCTTGTATTTTGCCTTGCGATTCCTTGTCTGTAGGTTGTGTGTAGTGTTATATGACAGGTGTGGTTTGCACCGTCGGGTAAGGTCTGTAAGGTCTGTTGTGGTCTGTAGGGTATTGTCTGTCTTGTATCGTGGGTATGGTATGGTATGGTATGGTTTGTAACGTCTGCCCCCGCGGAGGAGCCGTTCGCCTTGGCTGCGCCGCCCCGGAGGAGCCATCGTCGCCCCGCCCCGGAGGAGCTCTTCACGGCACATCCCAGCTCTTCTTGGAGGCCTTGATCACGCCGCCGCGGAGCATCCCTGGGCTCAGTGCACGGTGCCCGAGGAGCCGCTCGTCATCGGGGCTCCGCCTTGCGTGTCTTGTGTTGGTTGTCTTTTTCCCTGTGGCATGGTATTTCTTGTATTGTGATGCCTTGTATCTTTGGTGCTGTGTATCTTTGTGACTTGAATCGTGTTGTAGTTTGTTTTGTACGGTGGGATGGTTACCGTCCTGTAGGTGTTTGCGTTCTGTTAGTTATTGTATGTACTGTGTGTGTTTGGATTGATTTATAGGATGTATTCTGTTCTGCATTGTCTGGGATTGTCTACTTTCTTGTATATTGCATTTTGCATCGTGTATTTCCTTTTGCGTGTTGGCATCTGTATATTGCATCTTGTAGCGTGGATCGTATTTTGTATTGTGTTGTGTGTAGTATGTTTCATGGATGGTAGGTGTGTTGTGTAATGTGGGGAATGGCCTATGTGGTATCTTGTGTATTGTTATCATTTTGTATATCTTGTGCTGTATTGTGTTTGACACTGCCTTGCCTGTATTGTCTGCTATGGATTGCATTGTTCTTTGTAATGCGCTGTAGTTAATATGGTATGGTTTGTCACGTATTGCGTGGCATGTATTTTTGTATCTTTTATTATTGCCATATTTTTGTATCTGTTTTATTGCCATGACTTGTATATATCGTCGGTGTTGGGTTTACTCTCTCCTATAGTACGGATTGCATTTTCTGTCTGGTCTGTATAGTATGGAAAGGCGTCTAATAATAATGTATGGGCTTGTCTGTATCAATGTGTCTGTATTGTATGGAATGTTTTGCACCGTGTGGCTCCCCGGAGGAGCATTTCAGCGTGTGCTGGCAGAGGAAGGCCCTGGTCAGGCCCGCCCCAGAGGAGCTGTGCCCCACGCTGTTTGCGTGTTGATGCAGGCCTTCATCCCGTGGTGCTGGAGGAGCCCTTGCCTGCGTTTCCAGCGCGGTGGATCTCTTTGTTACGCGTTGCGTGTTTCCGTGGAGACCTTTGCCGTGGTGACCCAGAGGAGCTGGTCACACGTGGCAGCGGCGGAGCAGTAGCCCGGGAGGCCCTCAGGAGCTGTGCTGTGCGTGTCAGCGGAGCAGCCCATCATCATGCCGGCCCCAGAGGAGCCGTTCAGCGTCCGAGCGCTGTGGAGGAGCCCTTGCTGATCCTGGCCCCAGAGAGCAGCTGTTCCCCACGCTTGGTGGGTCTCCTTGCAGCCCTTCCGGACGCTGTACCCAGAGGAGCTCTTCATCCTGCCACCGCAGAGGATGCCATTTTCATCATCACTCCCGAGGTGCTCCTCGCTGTGCCTCTGTGCAGGAGGTCCTCATTCCATGGGCCAGCTGGTGCTGGAGCCCTTCCTTCAGTGTGCTGTGCGGCAGGAGCTGTTCCCCAGCCTGCGCCAGAGGTGCCCTTTGCCCTGTGGGCATGCAGGAGCCCTTGCTCATGCTGGGCCAGGGGGCCCTTGATGGCAGCGACCCTGAGGATCCCTTGATTGCTGTGTCTTTGGAGGAGCCCAGCATCATCCCCGCCTTGGAGCAGGCCTTCATGGCGCCAAGCTGGAGGAGCCCTTCCCCGTTACACCTGCCCGTCGGAGCGCTTTGTGTTGCTGCCCGTCTCTCCTTGGAGCTTGACGTGGCGGCCGTGCAGGAGAGCTTCACTGTGCTGTCCCGGAGGAGGCCTTGATCATCCCTACCCTGGAGGAGCCCTTCCCCGTGTTGCAGCGGAGGAGCCTTTTCCTGCGAGGCCCTCAGGAGCTCTTGTGTGCGTGTCAGCGGAGCAGCCCATCATCATCCAAGCCCTGGAGGAGCCCCTTGAGCGTCAGAGCGCTCTGGAGGAGCCCTTGAGCGTGTGGCATTGGAGGAGCTTTGGATGATGGTGGCCCCAGAGGAGCTGTTCCCCACGCTTGGTGGGTCTTGCTGCAGCCCTTCAGCAGGCTGCCCTGGAGGAGCCCTTCACAGCGCATCCCAGCCTTGATCACGCCATCCCGGACGAGCCTTTGCACCGAGGAGGCCTTCATTGTTCTGCCTCTGAGGAACCTATTTTCATCTCTGCTTTGGAGTCTGGTTCTTCTTTTATTTTTTATTGGATCATCTTTTGTATTTTATGTGCTATTTTTTGTTGTATTGTATTTATGGTATTTTATTGATTGTGTTTTATCTTGTATTTTGTCTGGTATTTTGTGCATTGTGTATTTTGTGTTAGTTGTGAATATGGGATGTAGAGTGTTATAGTGTGTAAGGTATTGTGTATCATTTGTTGCATTGTAATTCATTTTATATGTTCTATTTTTTATATGGTATTTTACATACTGCATTTCCAGTATTGTATTTAACGTATGGTAGGTTTTTTTGTTGTATATTTTGTGTTCCGTGTCTTCCCATGTATTCTGTATTATTGTTTGTATTGTGCTGTAGTTTGTATTGCCTTGTATGGTTGGTATTTTGTTGTTTGTCATATATTGTGTTGTATGTATTTTGCTGTATTTTTTGTTGTTTTGTCTTGAATGTTTTGTAATTATTATTTATATTGTATTTAACTGTTTGTTTTGGTACTTATCATATCGTATGTGTTGCAGTTTTATGTATGGTATGTATTGTATTTTCTCTCTGTTATACGTTGCATGGTAAGGTATGTACCATATGGTGTCTATAAGATTGTCTGTGTCGTGTCATGTGTATCGTATTTTATCGTACGTATCGTATGTTTGCCCGTGTATGTCTGCCTGGATGAGGCATTTACTGGTCTGCTCTGGAGGCGCCCTTCACCACATTGTATTGAAGGATTCCTCAACCACACTGCACCAGAGGAACAGTTCACCATGTCATGCCAGAGGAGCACATCATCATCCGCGCCCAGAGGGGCTGTTCCCCACGCTGGTTGGGTCTTCTTGTAGCCCTTGAGCACACTGTCTCCGAGGAGCCCTTCCCTGTGCTGCTCTGTAGGAGGCCCTCATTGCGCTGCCCGCACGAGTCCTTCCTCACACCGCCCTGGAGGAGTTGTTCACCACACTGCCTCAGAGGAGCCCGTCATCGTGGTCCCCTGGAAGTGCGCTTCATCACTCTGCTGCAGAGGAGGCCTTCACTGTACCACTCCAGAGCAGCTCTTCATCCTGTCGTGCTGGAGGAACTCACAGTTTCAGTGTCCTGAAGCAGGCTTTCACCGTGCCAATTCTGCACTGATCCCTTTCAGCCCCATATCACGCCTCCACAAAAGAGCCCCTCACCGTGCCGTTTCAGCCTTTCTTCACAAGCCCAGAGGATCCGCTCATCGCACCACCCTGGAGGAGCCCTTCACTGTGCTGATCCGTAGGACCCCTTCATCACGCAGATCCATAGGGAGCCCCTCATCGTGCCAACCTGGAGGCGCCCCACATCACACCACCCCAGAGTAACTCCTCATTGTTCAGACTCGAGGAGCCGTTCACTGTGCTGTCTTGAAGCCTTTCATCACACCACTCTGGATGAGCCCCTCATTGCACCGCCCCAGAGGACCCCCTCATCATGCCACCTGGAGTAACTCTTCTATGTGCAGTCTTGGAGGAGCCCTTCAGTGTTCTGTCAGCTCTTCTTGGAGCCTTTGTCATGCTGCCCCAGAGGAGCCCTACACTGTGCTGCCCCCGAGAGGAGCCCCTTATTGTGCTGTGTCAAAGGAGCCCCTCATAGCACCTCTCCAGCCCTTCACCATGCTGCCCGTTAGGAGTCCTTCCCTGTGCACCTGACTCTTCTTGGAGTACTTCATCGTTGTCCCCCAGAAGAGTCCTCCCAAGCCCTTTTGGAGGAGTCCTTCATCAGGCCACACTGTGGGGGTCCTTCATCATGCCAGTCTGGAGGAACTCTTCACCGCCCCTCCTGGCTCTTCTTGGAGTTTGTCACTGTGCCACCCCTGACAAGGCCTGCGTGACGCTGCCTGCCTCTTTTTGGGAGTCCTGCATTGTGCTACCCAAGTCTTCTTGGAGTCCTTCCTGTGCTGCCCAGCTGTTCTTGGGAGTCCTTCTCCATGCCACCCTGGAGTAGCCTTTCTCTGTGTGACCTGGCTTTTCTGGAGTCCTTCACTGCGCCACCCAGGTCTTGTTGTTCATCACAGCCTCCTGGAGGGTTCCTTCACCACCCTGCTTTAGGGGGTTGTTCACTGTCTGACTCTCCTGCTCTCTTCATCACCTGTGATTTTTCGGAGTGTTTCTCCAGGGAGCCCTGGAGGGTGTCCTTCAGTACCTGTTCTTTTGGGGAACACTGCCCTGTTGGGCTTGCTTGGAGACATCCACCACATGGCTCTTTTTGGGGTGTTTCACCCTGTGGCTTTTTTCTTGATTTCTGCAATGCCTGGTGTATGTTGGAGTGCTTAATGGCACCATCGTGGAGCAGTGCTTCACTGCCTCGCTGTTTTGGAGCGCTTCCGCACCTGTCTTTTATTGGAGCTCTTCAACACGTGGCCCTGTAGTAGCCCTTCATCACCCTGCTGTCTGGAGCACTTCACTGTGTGTCTTTTCTGGAGCTGTCCACCTCGCAGCTTCTTTGGAGCGCTTCAGCGTTTGGCTTTTTCGGAGTGCTACACCCCCAGATTTTATTGCTGTGCCTCAGCGTGTTTTCTGTGATGCATGCTTTCTGTCTGTTACCTTCCATGTTTTTCTTTTGGAACCAGCAGATGAGCAGGTTGATGAGTTTACATGGGCTTTTTATGTTCCTTGGTGGTCTTTTGAGCTCAGGGGTGTCTTTTTCTGGGGACTGTGACCATCTTTGTGTCTTCTCTTCTGTCAGTTTTACCCAGTCCTGGTTTTGAGGGAGGTGACTTTGTGCTTTGAGCAGCTTCGTGCTCAGTGTTGGTTCTTATTATTCAGGAGTCCTGTGGTGGCTTTATATCAGGTTTTGTTCCTCCTTCTCTTGCTCTGGATGGTATTAGGAAGGTCACTTTGGAAGCTGCAGTGCTGCCCGTCTCATCGGTGGTTTGGGGACTGTTCCTGGCAACATGTGTTAGGGTGGAGTCTATAGAACAGGATCCTAACAGAGCGTAAGAGAGAAGAGGATCTCTGGTGAGTCCAAGGGAGTAGTTTCTTGTCTTGTCTCAATTCTGCTTGCTTCTGCTTAATGGTGTTGTTTTTTCAGCGCAGATGATATCCAGTGTTTTGAAAGGGGGTAGCCCAAGCACCCAGTGAGGGTCACAGCCCTGCCGACACAGGGAGCGAGGGAGAATTCAGACACCAGAAGTGATGGGTAAGTACCTAGGTGCCCGAGTGACAAAAGCTGGAGCATCTGTTGCTACTTTTTGGAGGCCCAGGAATCCTGGGAATATCTGTATGTCCCTGTCACCAAGGTAGCTGGTGTGAGGTGGTGCAGTTTCCAGGGCAGTGCAGTAGGCGTACGATGCTGTGCTGCAGAGGCAGCAGCTGGAGGGTGCTGTTGCCACAGGGAAGGCTGCCAGGCTCAGAAAAGAAGGAGCTCAGTTAAGTCCGAGCTGCTGAGTGAGTGAGTCAGTCTTCAGGGAAATTTCATGGCCTGGCTACTGTGACCCACTCTGGGGTCTTGCAGGCCATCCTCCTTTAGTAGAGGGGCAACGGTTGGAGTTTCTTTTCGTGCTCTTGCTTTATTAAAATACATACTTTATTTTCTCAGTGCCTGTTGCTGAGAATAACTGCTTTTTCTTAATCCTCTCTTAGCTGTTCAGGGTCACCATTTTGGTTTCTAGTTACACCTGGGGTTTTTTTGTTTTTCAGAGAGCCAGTGTGAAGGAGCAGGGACTGGATTTTACCTTCAGTTATCCCTGGAGGAGCTGCTGCAGAAGGAAACAAGCCTATGGTTTTGGGAGCTGTGCCACAGGAGGACAGCTGAGCTAGAATCCGGCATGATAGCACGACATTTTTGCTTTTGGCAATAAAAATTGGAGCAAGCCACAGCTGAGACTTGGTTATTCACTGCATGGTTATCTAAACCCTGCTAACAGCTCTCAGGAGGATGATACCTCACCCCCACCTACTGCTTATCCTTGACACATCCCACAGTTCCTGCGGGGTGAAGTCCTTATTGCTGCTGTGCCAGTGGAGCTAACAGCAGGCGGCTGATGGCTGTGGAGGTCTCGCTGCAGTTTTTAGTGCCTTCCAGTGTGTAAGAGCTTGTGCTGGAAGGGGCTGCTTCTCCTCTGCAACAGATGCTGCCTTCCAGCTTGTGCTTTTCTTTCTCTGTTTAAGCGTGGCTCTTGCAAGCAAAGCTTCAGGTAGCTGCGATCCATATTCAATTCCCTCACTACATGTTGCCAGTCAGTGTAAGTGTGAAGGCGTTTCTGCAGGGAGCAGCCGGGCAGGAGGCAGCAGGGTAGCCCCCACCTGACAGGAAGCCAAAGGAGCACCCATCTCTGGAGTACCCACTGGCACCCACGCTCCCTAGCCTGAATTGTGTGGGTGGGTACAAAACAGCCTTTCTGTTATTTTTAATTTTTCTGGCACAACTCACTGTAGGGAGCGTGGGGTCTGGCCCTCTCCCTCGGCTACTCTGGTTGGACTCTTCCCTGCTGCCTGAGGGAGCCACTCAGGTCAGGACCTGGCCAGCTGCACACTTCTGCACTTAAAGGGAGTTTTTAAGGGACTTCAAGAGTCTTCTAAATTCTCCATTTAAGTGTAGTCATGGGTGGCAGGCAGGCCCTGGCCAGTATAGGTACCCCTAGGTAATGTACCCCATTACTCCCTTGATGAAATCAGTTCTGTGGGCACAAAAATCCTCCATGGGGTTTCTGTCCCGATGCAAGGCCCTTGGGCTCGCTGCCTGGGCCCCTGGTTGCTGGAGCTCAATTTAGGAGCAGACGTTGGTCCCTGAAAGTGAAGCCCGTGACCATTTTTTGGTGTTTGGAGTTGGTGCAGACACAGGCTCAGGACTTGCTTGGCTAGTCTGATCAGGGAACAGGAGACCGCCACCCTTCCTGGGTAGGAATCCCTCTCTTTCTGGGGATGCTGCTCACAACAAATGCAGTTGAGGGCAAAGCACAGCTTTTTCTCCTGCCCTATCCAGTCATTCAGGCTGAAACACTGCTTTGCTGCTGAGAAGACCCCAAAATGTCAAAATACAGCAATGTTGCGGACCCCAAAACCTAAATCCACAAAAGGGGCTGTGGCAGCTGCTGCTTTACTGCCCTTCTCAGGGACAGGGACGTGGTGATGTCTGAGAACACTGGGCAGGCCAGACCAGAAGAGGTCTCTTGGAGCTCTCAAAGTGATTTTCAGAAATGTAAAGCGATTCTTTCCCCGGTTTTTGCTTGGCACTATATTGCTTGGTGGGGGATGAGCTTTTTATTTTTTTCATAACTCAGCCTGAGGTAGATTTCCAGGTGTGGAAAATTGTCATTTGTGTGGCTTTGTTGCAGCAGGAAAAGTCTAGGAAAAATAGGTGAAAGGAATATCAGGGCACTCTAATAACAGGCAGTATTGCTAGCTAATCTCCAATAACTAGTGCAGGTTTCAGGAGATAAATATGGGTGCAGTTTCAGAAGAAACCCAGAGATTTCAAGAGAAACTCCAAGGTTAAGCCTCTTGATGATGGAATACTGCAACTCTCTGGTCCTTTAAATTTCTTTGGCATGCTGGGAAACAAATGGATTTAGTACTTACCCTTATTCTAAACTGTCATTTTGAAGAATGCTTTCAGTAATTGTTTTGCCTAACAGAGGAAATGTTGATACCCTTTCCAACGTGTATATTTTGAGAGCAGCTAATGATAAGAGGATTTGAGCACTTTAATGGATTTGAATATCCTTTTGGATTAAACTTAATTGGTCGGCCCGGTAGTTTAGCAGAAATGGGAGAATTGACATTAGTCACTTGAGTAGGAAAACTGTGGCTAAGGGGAAAATCTAAAACATAGTTCACAATGTTAATATTTACTCCATGTTTACTGTTTTATTAGCAGGATTTGTTTCTCACTTTAAGTACACAAATAGACAAATGATTTACAAAAGCCAATTACTCCAAAAGTACTTTAAAACAGGAAGTATTTGTCATCACGATAGAAAAGACTTTATTTCAGTACACAAAAGTCCATGATATCTTGTGTGTAGTTTAAACGAGTAGGTATTACTGCTACTGTCACCTGCTTTATCACAGTTATCAGTTAAGATACACCCATCCTGGAGTTGCATAAAATCAGAATAGTAAAAACAGCTCTGGGGGAAGCAATGCACAGTTCATCTTGAGTTGTTGCCCCACCTTTGACCAGACAATGAGCTACTCAACCACTGACTGGCTTGTGGAAGCCTAGAGTCTGTCTCCATTGGTTGCAGAAAGACAGATCATCTCCAGATCTCTATGCTATTTTGGCCCTGCTTGTACTTTATTTTGAAGTTGTACGCAGGCTTGGTAAAATGTCTAGATCTGGTTCAGCAGGGTGTTTTTCTTCCCACTAGCATGCTATAGTTTTGTATGGGTCCCTCTGCAAACCAAGTCGAAACGCAAGTTGAAACCCATGAAATACCATCTGAACATAAGAAAACCCTTCTTTACTGCAAGGACTGTTGAGCACTGGCACAGTGGTCCGGGGAGGCTGTGGAGTCTCCATCCCTGGAGTCAGTCAAAGCCCAGCTGGACACAATCCTGGGCAACCTCTTCTAGCTGACCCTGCTTGAGCAGAGGGGTGCACTAGGCAATCTGGAGTTGCTGTTCTCCACCTCTGTGATTTTGTGATTGATTCTTTGAAGAGCTCAGCGAATCAAGGCAGCAGAAGTTGGCCATAGCCTGGAGGTGAGAGAAGGTAACAGATCCCTTTAAGGTGTAGCTGTGCCATTTCCAAATACGTAATAAACAGAGTTAACACTCTACATAAAACTACAGAGTGGAATGTTGATGAAATATTTTTAAGCAAGGTGTCACAGGAAGAGATGAGGTTTTCACTAGACTGTGAAGCAGTATTTACCTTTGTAGAGAATGTGCCTTTCATAAGAGCATGCTGCACATTGGATCATAGAAGGCTGGTGGTCTGTAGACTTGGAGGAGCTTCATCATGAGGGGTAAACTGAGAGGATAAAGAGTGACATGAAGCAAAATGGGCTTTTTTTTGCCTTCCTTCCTCTTATGAGCAGAAGGAAAAGGACACCAAATAGCTTAAAGGTACAAATTATAAGCTCCAAGGGGTTAAGAGATTTCTCTTCAGAAGAAACAAAGAGGCATCATTGCTAGGATCAGCAATCAACTCTTACATCATTGTAACATACTTTAATGCATTCATAGATTATTTTTTTTTTGTTCATCTTAAATTTTAAACAACTGTAAAATGAGTACCTACCTCCCAGATTTACAGATGGGTGAACTGAAGCACAGCATCAGTCTGAGTTATGGTGTTATTATACAGCAGTCCAGTGAAAAGAGTTCTGGTGGAAATACATCGTAGGCTGCTTTTAGAGGGCTCTCACCAGTGGTGGGTATTCCCACAGACAAGGGAGAAGCTTCTGAGAAGGCATTATTTCCTCTTTAGCCCCTCTCCGAAATATGTGAGCTTCAAACTGCAGAAAATTTATTTCAGTTTTATGCAGTCTACCTCCTCTGTGACTGGCATTGCACTTGTTCTCAGGTCGAAATCAGTGCTAGATTTGCTTCCATTATATGTCGATCTCCATCTCAGTAACATGATCTTCTTGAAATACTTCATGGTGTTATTTTTTACAGTTACAAAACACATGGCATTTATCATGCTGTTACTCATAGCAATGCATTCAACTATATAAAAAGCAGTAAGATAATGCTTCTCTTTCACGAAGATGGTGGGGAAAAAGTCACGGACAATTGTGAAGCCGTAGAAGGGTGCCCAGCAGAGAACGTAGGCAGTCAGGATGCACATCAGTACCATAAGAGTTTTTCTTCTGCATCGAAGCCTCTTTCTGATCTGTTCTGTCTGAAATGCTGGTACGGTTTTAAACCAGAGCTCCCGCAATATTCTGGCATAACACAAGGTCATCACAATGACAGGGGCAACAAATTCAATGCCAAAGATAAAGAGGAAGTATGATTTGTAGGACATCTGCTGGTCAGCTGGCCAAATCTGACCACAGAATATTTTCTCCTGGTTTTTCACTATAAATAACACCGTTTCAGTAGCAAAATACGCAGATGGAATAGCTACAAGTATGGAGACAATCCAGACCAAGGCGATTAGGAAGGTTGCTGTTTGATAATTCATGCGTGGTTTCAGTGGGTGAACAATGGCCAGATACCTGGAACAGACAAATACATCCAAAATGAAGTCTGAAGACACTTAGTCAGAACACAATTCCAAATACAAGTGGACAGAATTGGGCAGAAGGGAATTGCTGTCATTCATAAAAGAGAGAGCCTGGCCAACTTGTCTGTGAGGAGAGTTCAGAAAATTTTCCAAAGTAACAGCCTAGAGCTGAGTTCCTAAATCTGGGCAGAAACTCTGGAGCAAGGGGCTGAAGGGTTTGTTAGGAGGGTGGGTACTTGGCAGTCTGAAAATCTGAGCATGCATTAGGGTGTCTGAGGATCGTTTTAAGACCTCAGTCCAACTCCCTCCCGTTTACAAGATTGAACTGAAAAAGTTGCAATTTTGCGTCGTAAGCTTGTTAACACAGATGACATGTCTGGGAGTTACGGAAAGACTGGAAGAGGAGAAAGAGAGGGAGCTTTCCTATTACTGACAAATGTGTTTGCAGGACCTAGCACAACACACGGTGTCGTATCGAGGACGTGCCGTGACGCAGCATCTGGAAATTCTTTGGTGGGCAGCACGTGTTCAAATGAGAGTTTGAAACGTGCAGTAATATACACCTGGTCAGGTGCAGGTAAAAAGACAAACACATAGAAACACGAAAAGGTTTTCCCTAGGCAGAGAACTACTTTTTACCAAGAGATCAAATATATGTAACAGTGTTTTTATTATTTTCTTGGCTATTCCATGGGTGCGAAGAGCCAAAGCTGATGCTAATGAACAGTTACAGGTGAGCATGCTTTCAAGCCACCAACAAAGGACTGTGTCTCCATTTTCCGCCCATGCAGATTTCTGTTTAGTCTGCTGGAGGCGACTATTGCTAATTAACCTTAAATATGCTTTGTTAAGGCCAAACCATAAAACTTGAGTTAGGTATTTGCACTCTTTATGACTGTAAAGCTGTGGGTGCACTGAAGTGTTTCATAAAGGACTGAGGAGAAATAAAAGTATATTACTTTCAAGATCCATCAATTTTCCTTAATTCGGTTCAGAAGGGGGGGAGGACCAAATGGAATTCACTCTGATGAATTTTTTGTTTGGTTGGAATTTGAGGAGGTTTATTTTTTAAGACGCTATAGATGTAAGAAGGACTTATGTTAGAGTACGCTGTCCCGAAAGATTAGGATACTTGTGCTAAAAGGAGATTTTTATCCGAGGCACTTCAGACATCCCAATACAATTGTGTTTAACACAAAGAATTGTTTCAGTGGAATTTCTTTTTCATTCAGAGGCTTTTCTATCTGTATATATTCTATACATAGATAGCATCCACAGGACCTATTAATTCTAAAATAAGCTGGAAGGCCAGTGGTGCTTTCTGTCAGCCAGATCTTGGAAGCAGATGAATTGTTCATCGCTCTTAATGGTGCAGGCTAGATGTTAAGGGACAGCAGAATGAGTCAGCCTCATTGTGGAGCTGATAAATGTTTTTAGATTGGGCCCTGTGGAAACAAGGTCGAGGGACAATGTATGTGTATGCATTCATAAGTATGCATATCTGCTCAGCAGGACATTTGGCTGGATGGGCTAAATCTCTGCAAGAGAGTCGAGGGAGGTTTTGTGGTGGATTTCCTGACTGTCCTTGCTTACCACACTTGGGATGTTACTGTGGAGTGGTCCTGGAGCACATGAGCTGAGTTTGGATGAAACTGCCCTGGAGGAGGTACTCAAAAGTACCAGGTGCCCATGGGCATTCAGTCCAGCTGACCCAGCTAAAGCTAAATCCCCCAAAATATTTACAGCATGAATGTTGTACCCTTAGCACCAACTGTTGCTCTTCAGGTCCTCTCCTTTCACATTGCATTGTTTTCTAGTGTAGATGTGGCCTTAAATATGTGAAGCTCCTACGTTTCATGTGAATAGACAGCAATGAAGATGAAAGAGAGCCCTACCAGAGGCAAGTCCTGTGGGACAGGCTTACTCTCTCTACACAGGTGAGCCCTTTTAAATGATCTAAACACGAAAAGACTTTTGTTAAGAGCCTGTTATTTTTAGAGACCAAAGTCAACAACACACATGACACAGCCAATGTGGAATGGTTGATTATTAAATGATCAGCATTTCTCTCTGTTTACCAAGTCAGAAGCTCACAATAAATAAATAAAAAAATTAAAAAAAAAAAAAAAAAGGCAGTGGAACTAAACCTGTGTGTTCTTATAACAGACTTCAGTGATGATTCATTTCCAGATTTGTTTATAAAGATACTTGGGGAGATATGTTAGCAATCTTGTGATTTCTTAGCAGGTGCAAGGGCTCAATGACCCATGTTACTTCATCAGCCTGTGATGCACTAGCAGGGGTTTCCAGGAAAAGTTTTTAGAAGTTGAAAAGGATAATTAATAGAAAATGTTAATGCATACACGATAGTGTTTAGAAGCTTAACCCTGAATCCTCAGTTGCTGTTCAAAGGCTCTTTTGTTAGATGCTTGTTAAGAATTTGTTTCATAGGAGCTGATTGTCCTTTCCCTCACACCAGGCCAAACATATCTGGACTTCCCCAGAGTCTTTCCACAGACGTGTGTTGACGTCAACGACAGCAAAATCAGCAGCGCACAAGCTGTATCTGTACAACTATCAGCAGCGTTAACTACTCCTGAGCTGTCTTTTGAATCAGGTACCAGAAACTATGCATTAAACTAGAGCATAAAATGGCACATGAGAGAAATTGGGAAAAGAGGGAAGGAGGGGTGGGAATCATACAGTGTGTATATGCAGAGGGTATACAGAGATGTGTATTGTGTTTGTGCACAAAATGTGACTTGTTTTCATGGCCTTTCTGTAAAGAGTTTACTCTGTGGGTCTCTGCCTTTCTGTGAGTCCGTCATGTCAGGTTTATGTCAGCATGAAGCTGATCCTCAGCGCCTGGTCCGTCAGAGTCCGCGGTGCACGAGGCTGAGAGGAGTCATAAGAAAGTATACAATTAAATTATATTGTTAAAATTCCTGGAGTGAGAGGCAGGCATAGAAATATCTCAGGACTGCAGCATGAGGCAGATAGTATCGCAGGTGGGAATCATTATGTTCTGCTTGCCCCCTTATGAAGGCTGTAGGAAAATCTCTGCCAAACTGGGTTGGTGTAGCATTTTATCATTTTCTGGACAGTGCTATAGACACGGGTGCCATAACGACTGGTGGGTCCTTCCTGGCTTGCCACTGTGCCATCCTCAGAGAGGTGTGTAAAGAGAGAGGAGAATATGAGAGTATTTTAATGGAGAGGAGAGTGCTGGCCACACTCACCGAGCACCCACTTCTGTGTTGGAGCATCCAGCTAAGACCTCGGTACTGTGAAATGGTTAATTTAATGACTGTTGGGTTTTCTCAGTTCAGCACAACAGAGAATAAGGACTCTGTTTTGCAAGGCAGAGAGAAGTCTTATATTTTACTCTCTTGTATACCAGAATGAAAACTGGGGAAAACATCATAGAGGGAGAAACACACACCCTGTAAGGCACTAATCCTGTTGGAAACTCACCTGTCAAATTCTGTATCACCAGTCAACTATTTCTTTTGCTGAAGAGTATTTACTTCAGTGTTTATAGAAAACGTTAGAATCCGAAAAGCTGTGTGGGCCAGTAGTGAAGGTTCCTTAGAGATGTATGGTTTGGATCAGGATTATATAGTGCTGATAACACCCTCAAATCTGAGTGTTTCTGCTTTGTCTATCTTTCTCCTCTGTCTCTTATTTCATAAATCCTCTCCTAGACTTGAATCAAGCATATTTTTGTGAGGGGAAAAAAAGTGGTTTTAAGAAATCAACTTTCTTTTCACCCAAAAAGTTCAATCAAGGAATTTCCACTGAGTTTTCTCTGAGGTAATGTCATGACATTGTGTGATTCAATTTTTAGGAAACAAGATACCCAGGTCTGTGTAGTACGTACCTGGGCCATCCGCAAATCCTGCAGAGCAGCTGAGCATGTTAGAAACCTAGAAATCTGGACAGCCAACCTCAGCAGCCTGGCATTTGGTGGCATCTGCCATGCAGACATAGCGCCCCACTTAGCTGTCAACAGCTATAGCCAGGAGAGCATTGGTAGAAACATAGAGGGAGACGGTCTGCAGGTAGTTGACTGAGGCACAGAGGATGTGTCCGTGCTCCCAGGAGAGCTGCCACACCACGTAGTAGTCCATCTCGAAGGGGCAGCACGCAATGGCCACCATGAAGTCTGAGATGGCCAGGTTGGCAATCAGCAGGTTGGTGAGATTTCGCAGCTTCTTGTAGCAGGCGAGAGCAGCAATGAAGATGAAGTTGCCGATGCCACAGACCAGCACGATGCCAACCAGAACCACCCCGATGACAATCTTGGCTGCAAAGAAAGTGCGGGTTTTGGTCATGTCATCTTCACTGTCCAGCGGCAGGTTGTAATCGCTCTAACTGAAATTGAAAGGGAAGGAGAAGTTTCGCAAAGAGGTTAAATCCCCGTCGTGGAGATTGTAGATTGCAGCAAAGTTGAGGCTGACAGTAGCATTTGGGTTCTGTTCAGTTTGCTCCATGGCCGTGTGTGTCTCCTATTGACACGCGTGGCTTGGCTGGTCCTTGGTTTTGTGTTAGAATTACCCAGGGTGGCAGGGCACAACGGTGGCAGGTGAGAGACCCCATCCAAAGTTTCCTTCTGAGCAGTGAGTCACCTTGTCTTTGTCCCCATAAGATTACAGAGCAAGAGCCTCATTTATCTCCTTCTGTGGAACAAAAAGAGGAAGATATTTCCTGAGAGGAAATTAGAGCAAAAAGACTGCCCTTGAGGGAAAGCAGTAGCCACCTTACTGCCCCACAGCTCTATCGCTGGCTGTGCACAGTGGGAAGAAATACCCTGTGAGGCAACGCTTGTGTTATCATAAAATCCCTTGAGTTGCCTAATACACTGGTTCTAGCCAGCACTTTTATTTACCGATGGTGAAATTTTGTTTTCAGCACACAGTGAAATGACAATATAGGAGGAGTGTAAAATCTAGTTGAAACCTCCACCGGCCTTCAAGCCCACAGTGCTGTCATCCCTGTGCAAGGTAAAAAAACTGAAATGAGATGGCAGCTCGATTTGCTGAAAAGTATCTGATGTGCCTTTTGGACAAAGTTTTTGCTTTATTCTAGATGTCTCGGAGTGATGTGGTAGGTGAGAATGAAAATAGAACTGATGTCCTGGCTTCTAAATAGATTTCTTAATTAAGTAAGAGTTGCCAAGACCCAAGGAAATAGTGAAGGCAGCAGTTCCTTTGACAGCCATCAATTGAGTAGGGGGACCAAATCTTCAGCCAGCATAATCTATTATTGCTTCTCTCAAACCAGTGAAGCTCTGCCAATTTGCACAGACAAGATTTTGTCCCACGAACCACCTTGTAGGGCTTTGCTGTGAAGGCAAATCTGCCATTCACAAGGAGAGTGGATCCATAGACAGACTCTTGAAGTGAGAGGGAAAATCTTCCTTAAGCAAGACAAAATGCCTTGAATTTTTGAAGACAGGGAGGAGCAGGCTCCCTGCTTTGTGCTGCCAGCTGTACCAGATGTTAAAAATCTATTTATCTTCCACACTGAGGAAAAAAATCTGATCTTCTCCCTAATTTTGCCTCTACTCTGTATCAAAATGCTGAAGGGTCTGTCTTGCATCTTCCTATGCCACACCTGGGAATCCTCACAGCAGACTCCCAGCTGTCAGGACAGTCCCACCACACCCCAAAAGAGTATCGGGGAGCATTAAAGCTTTCTCTGCTTTGAGACAGTAGGTCTTTGGGGTGTCAAATGCTACTGACCAATATCCGTCATTGCTACAAAGGACAATCTGCACAGTGGAGCTGTTGCCCCCTTCTTTCCCTGGAACCACCCTCGGCTTATGTACCAACACTTAATGCATTTCTGAGAGAAACTCTCTTGTACAACTTATGTCCCCACGTTGCTTTTCAGACTGAGAGTTGCAGAATAACAGAAAGCCAAAGCTTGAAACTAAATATAATAACAGCTCAAACAATTGACTGCTTTACAAGGCAGCCCCAGGGCAGCCTGGAAATGTGAACATTCATTTAAGAGAAGTACTAAATAAATACTTGGGTGCAAAAATCTGTATGTTGGTCAAAGCAAGGTGCAGTATCTGTTTCATCAGGTTTCCCTGCAAAATACCAAGAGAGCACTTTAAAATAAATACAGACAACACAACCATCCACAAACTGACAAAACACCATCAGCTAACTGTTCCTGCAGTTGCTCTCATCTACTTGGAGGTGTCAGGCACCCTGGGAATAGCCTCCAGGTTTCTCCCCTGGAAAAAAAGTGCTGCTGTCACTGGAGCAGAGAGGATGGCTGAAAGCAGCCAGAGGACTTCACTGAATGACCACTTCTCTCCCAAGCAGGTTTGCCCTGCTGCTCAGGGGAGGATGGCTCCGCTGCCTCTGTGCCTGCATCTAAAGCCTTTTCTTAGTGGGAGGCACCTTGAAGCTGTCCGTGCATTTCTGATTTTAAAGAGGCAGTGCAATACGGAGACAATAGAGCACAGCCCTTCTTTCTGCTTTAAACCCCCTGAATACATCGAATTGGCGGAGTGGCTTTGTTACCAAGTCTGAGCCTGGAAGGTGTAAAACCCTGATCTGCACTTGGTCTTTGAGTTCTGTCTGTGTTGGGCAGCGGCTACATAGACCTGAGGTGACACAGAAGCAAAATACAAACCTGCCAGTGGCGACGAGAGGGAGGAAGGAGGGCGAACTACTTTCCCAGGGACCTTTGTGGATCTCTCCCTGGCTATTGTCTTTAGGACTGCAGCTGCGTCAGCTCTTGCAGAAAGAGGGTCAAACGTTGAATAGCCATAAATCAGAGGACCCCTGACAGCTTTCCTTGCCCTCTCAGGGAATTACTCAGAGTGGAAAAGTGGCAGTGAATCCTTAAGGACTTGGTGTCCTTGCTAATGCTGCCTTCTCATTGCCCTGAAGCACTTGCACTCAGGGAGCAGTGCTCTTGCTTCCCAATCCTCCAGAAGGAAAGGAAACGCACAGCAGAGTCCCCGTCCTCTCCGGCACCTCCAGTCTCATTCACATTAGCTGACATTTTCCAAGATGCAGTAGTCCCTGGCAGATGAGACCGTAGGAGTCTGTAGAAGGTCAGGAAGAGTCTAGAAGGTTTGCAAAATACTTAAAATATGTGCCTTAGGATGCACACTCACATGACTCACCTTTCATGAGCTAATGGGCACTTATCTCTGGAAGAAGGAGATAAGGAAAGAAATCTGTTAATGTGAAGTATGTCTGGGGTAGAAGGGCCATTCATGTGAAAATTTCTTCCAGAAAATTTGTGGAAGGCCAGAGAGTCCTCACTGTCTGGAGCCAGCAGACAGCATGAAGAATTTCACAGCACTCACTTTGCTTGACTTTATTTTTAACCGTCAGTATAGAAGGTGAAAAGCCATTAAGAAATTTTTAATATCCTGAAAGGGTGCAGTCAGATGAACAACAAGGAAATCAGATACAGTCTGTTTGTTGAATTCTGACACAAAAAATGTAAGTATAGGGAGAGGCAAAGTGAACTTACAGTGTACATCAGAATCACATCTAAAAGATCCCTAAAATGGGCCACATAAACCTCCAGTGTCCCTTAAGAAAAGCTAGTTCTCTGAAGAGAGCTGTTGCAAGCTTTACATTAGGAACGTGCATGATCTCTTCTAGACTTTGTTCAGCTGTCTCACGTTATCTAGTGAGTTAATCAAGCAACGTGATATCCAAATATTTATATTCCTTTAGGCCAAAACCTCAGCTGCTGCAGAGCTGCCTATCCCCACTGACTCAAGGCAAGTTGGCATTGGAGCCCTGAGAACTCCAGCCTCTCTGGATCTGCACTTCATGCTCGGTACGTAGCTTCTCTACAGCAGTTGTTCATCGACTGTGCTCCAAGTAACTGTGCTATATGTGTCAAGCTGTTTCTCAGAAAATACTGGTAGTATTGTGAAATGGTGTGATTTGCATGTGCTGTGAAAGGCAGTGCTTTGTAGTTGTTGAGTAGAAGTTGTTGAATAGTCAGTGAATCCAGTGGTCCTGAGAGCTGCTCTTACAGCCAGAGGCAAGGTGAAAGTGAAAAGGTGGGTTTGGAGCCTCAGTACCTCTCCTGGTAACCTGCCCTGCTACAACAAGGGCTCGGGCAGTAGCGGGAGGACTCTAAAGCCATCAGGTGTATGCTGGAGGATTTCCCAGCTGCAGACACTGTGTAAGAAGTCCCAAAGTGACTTTTTTCAAAAACTGTAGTCTCTCGTGACTTCCGATGTAGATGTGCTGAAGGAGCAGCTCCCTGGGGTGGCCAGGCTGCGGTACGGCCCAGGCATTCGTCTTTCTGTGCACAGCTGGGATTTTCCTTGTCCCAGCATTGCCCAGCCCAGGGGCTTTGCAACCTGTGGGTCTCCTCTTCCTGGGAACAGGACACCAGGAGGCTTGCAGAGACTGACAGAGCCTTCCCTGCAGCCTGTATGTGACATCCATTTATTGAATTACTCTCCGTTGTGTTGCATTTCAAAGTACCCATTATTTTGTAGAGAGCACCCGATTCTGGTGTTGAATTGCTGCATAGGACATGGTTTGATAGCGTTGACTGGTGGTTCCCCAACGGTGTCACATTTAGCACAGCATCACAATTCATTTCCCGAGACCATTGTTACCAGTTTGACGAATTCAGGCTGAGAAAAAAAAGTTGATGATGAAAACTATCATATAAACAAATTGTATTCCTGTTTGTTTGGGGGTTTTTTGTTAATATGCTCACAGTTTGAACAGAGAAGTTATTTAGAGGGTAAATGATGCAAAAAAGATTGCAATGTAAAGTACTTGTTTAGAGACTTTCAAATAATGAATTTCTAAACCTAGCATTTAGCCTGGGAACAGACTTAAGGACTCTGGCCTTTCATTTCAAAACAGCAAATTCACCAGCTACTGTCTAATTTTTCCTAATTGCTAAATAAATTGGACTCTGAGCAAGGTATTTAATCCTAGGGGACTTACATCAGCTTTGCTTAAAGGATAGCTGGAGTTTTACGGAGGTTACTGATACAAATCAGTTGGTGAAAAGTGACAAAAGCATCAGACATCCTGTGATTTTCTGGAAAAACAAACAAAAGGTAGCAGCAGACATGGGTTGCAACCATGTGTATTTCTATTCAGCATTTCAACCAGACGTTCAGCTCACGGGCTTTACGCCATCTAAGAGTGTCTAACTTGGCATTAATGTTCCAGAGGACACTGGACCTGCTTACAGGAAGAGTCAGGTATATTTGTCCAGTACATGAAAAGATGCCTTGTGGAACTAGAGGAAAGTGACTTTTGGATGTAGTGTGGCAAAAGTGTGCACACAGGAGCAATCCCACCATACTCAGCTGTTCCAGTGGTGTCTTGGGCTGTGGAAAAGTCCTGTGAAGGAGAGAGCAGAGAGGCGTTTGACTTATTAATGGATTGTATCATCATGTTACTTTTCTCTTACCAACATTTTCTGCTTCCTTACTGAGTGTATCACTTCTTGGCTTGGGAAAAGGGGCAAAGCATCTGAAGGAGCAGCAGAGCAGGCTGTCAGCAACCATAGTGACACTCTGCAAAGATGGTTGTCAGCACTGTTGGAGCAGGAGATGCAGCGCGTTCATCCAAAACGTCTTTTCTTTTCAGAGCTGCTCAGGTTTCTGTGAGCAGTGACATTCAGGCAGATCTCACAGCCAAATGACACAAGGTTTAGCAGAGGTGCACAAAGCTCACTTAATGTGCAAGGTGACGCAGGGGCAATCAGCAACTTTCTTTCAAGTAGAAGCTCCTTTTTCTTTATTTGTCTCTTTTTTTTTTTTTTTCCACTTTTTAATTCTCTTCCAGTGTATATTTCCTGTTTTTTTCATCTTTGTTCATCATTTTGTGATTGTGTAAGAAAATGTTGTTTATTTTGCTCAGCTCAGCTTAGCATGACAATCTTCTGTGAGAAGCACACCCCTGCCCTCAACAATAGCCCATGAAATATGTAGAAAGAGCTGTAAGAAGCTTATGTTCCCAGCTGGCACTTATCACCCTTACTGGAGAAGCCCATCTTACCTAAAGCAAAAGTGACAGTGTTTGGGGCCGTGAAGGAAGCTGGTATCAGCTCAGGGACTGTGCACAAGTTTTGATGCCACAGTAGTATGACAGGAATGACCACAAAAGAAACCCGTTTCAGTCTTTAAAACATTGAACACTTTGTTTAATTATTAAATATTACCTTTTTTTTTCTTTTCTTTTGGATGTGTTTGTTAGGCTTTTTGTGTTTTTTTAACTTGGCCTTCCTTAGAGCAAATGCCTGTTATCACAAACCCTTCTCTTGAGCAGAAGGCTTCCGAAAGGCAGATGTCAGGTGCTTTTCTTCCCAAATCCTGCCTGGGCACACTCACAGCTCAGTGGATACTAATGTGCCAGCTGTGGGCAGTGGCAGTGTGCAGCAATGTTTATCCTGACTGTGGCAGCAAGGCAGGAGGCTGCTGAGATGGCCTCCTTTAACCCGCTCACTCTGCACCTTCATCCTCTGCTAAGACTCTTCCCTGTCACAATAGTCCCAGTCAGCACTTAGGGATTGCTTAATTTTAGAGTAAGACTGTCAAACGCGTTTCTAGCGATTCCCAAAAAGCCACATCCCTCTGAGTTCTGTCTGTTGTATGCCAGATATATGGAACAGCAAAGATCTGTGCTTGGAAACTTTTTGCCAATTGGAGATGAAGATCAGTTTAGTCAGTTGAAGTGTTCTGGTTTGATATCAGCCTTTAATGAATGCTACTGCAATTACTTGGAATTTCTAGGAATGCCTTTTCAAACTCAAAACCTGGAGATTTTACCTGGATATTGGAAAGTTTCCTCTGCTTCTGCCTTTATGCCCATTGTACAAAAGGATATGTATTAGGCAAGGTTTACAATTGCAGAAGACAGACTGGTTTTCTTTATTTCTGGTCATTGTTCTAAGAGAATTAAGATTAAATAATATAAAGCCATATAGAAATAATATATAGCTCATATAGAACAACATTTTGAAAAGAGATTTCAGGAATATCGTCTAATCCATACCACTGGGCTGCATTACATATACCCAAATAATTTATGACAAATGCTTTCCTGCACTGCTGGTGAAGAAATTTTGTAATGTAGAGCTCATGTCTTCTGTATGAGACTATTAATGTTTCTTAGCAGCACCAGATAGAACTTTAATGGTCCTGCCTTAAATTCCTCATTTTAATATCTCTGATCCCGATCTGAAGTCTGCATTTGGCCTCTTCCTCGAGAACTGGTTTATTCATCCCCCATATTCAAGAGCCTTTGAATTTAGAAACACCTAAAAGGCACTTAGTATGCCCAGTGTCTCAGTAAGGCTTGTTGCTCCTTTGGATTTTCAGAGGCAGTCTTGTTTATTTTGGATCTTACTCAAAGATACACTTAGTGCATCTTCTCTTTCGGTGGGTGCTATGAGCTGCAGAATGCTTTTGGAAACAAAGCAGCATTTTAATTGAAGTGTCTCAGTAGGAGATACATCCTTCCGAAAACCTGCCGACTTCTTTGGAGGTCTAAGTAGGAGAATTTGGATGCTGCATTTCTTAAAACATTTAACCCTCATCCATTACAACCACAGTCTGAGATCTAAGCTAAATTGTAAGCACTTTCCTTTGCCATTACAAGTCTGTGTTGTCAAAGCTCTTTGATTTGTACTCTTCAGCGTCTTCTTTTCCCTGCCCTTTTTATTCAGTGAACATTACTATCGGTTCATTGGCTACAGACAGAATCCTGCTCCTTTGTGTCTCCCCTTGTGAATCTTGTGGTGGTTTTGCCACTGCCATTTGTCAGTGGCAATTTGACATTTCACCCTGTATTTCCATGGCAGGCAGAATGATTCCAATAATTTCCCACTGCAGTTCCCATAATCCCACTTTTACCTCAAAGACACCTTCCTTTTCCTTATTTCGACCATTTCAGCATGAACAGATGCCTACAGACCAGAGCATGTCACTGTGAAGCACTTTCACATCCAGCAGTGTGAATCAGGGAGGTCTGGCGTGATTAAGCACATGCAGAGAGGATCCTATCTACTCCAGACCCCCAGCTTCTCCCTGTAGCAAGACATGAAATATTTAAAGCTCATGCCCCATTCTGCCACCTGAGTACCTTTTTGGTGCTTCTTTAATTTTTTTTTTTTTTCTCACATTAAAAATTAATGGGTTTGGGTTTTTTTCTCACAAGTTATTTGAGATTTAAAGGGCTCCTGGAGTTCAGTATCAATCTGAGAAAGGGATTAATACACTGTGAAAGCCTTATTGCAGGTAACCTATGCACACGCTTGAAATGAATTCTAACCCAACGGAATAATGCCTAATGGTAATTTAATTTGAAGCTACTCAGAGCATGAAATCACAATCTCAGTGTTAGGACGAGTCGTGAAAAGCTGCTGCTATCACACCTTATTTCTGACTTTAAAAAAGGTTTTATGGTTCTTCCAATATGGTGTTGAAACTGCAGGGCCAAACCAGCCGCCTTCTCGTAATCTCTGTGAAGTCTGAGAGTAGCACTGTGGAAGCGACTGCTCTGACAGGAGATGAAAGGTATTTCCGTGCTCCCCAAACTAGGTGAAGAAGAGGCAAATTCATCCCAGAAGGTGCACTTCCCTGTGTTGGGCTGATGGCTGTGCCCCCCCAGGGCTGACTGCTGTGTGCGCTGCTGGGGGTGTGGTGGAGGATGCATGCTGCTGCCTGTCCGTGGCTCTGTGGGAATACAGATGGTCAGGGTTAGGGTCAAAAGGAGACAGGTGCTGGTTTGTCTGAGAGGGACAGCTCAGGGGAACGGGTGTCAGAGCTTCAGCATCTCCTTTGCTGGTGCCATGTAGAGACGGAGTTAAGTACTGCGAGACAGGAGCGACAAAAGCCCCACACTGAGGAAGGACCCTCTTTGCTATTTGGTGGTGGCAGGGAGGCGAACGCGCCCTTCTCTCTGATGGTGGTCCCAGTGATCCTGACGGGAAGACCATGGCCCACAGGGCAGTTAGTGATCCACAAACCAGTTAACCTGTTTAAGTGTAGACTGTGCTGTGCTGCCCTATGTATAACTTGGCTTTCGTGCCGGTGTTGTGCTGTGCCCCTGCTGCAAGATAATCTTAGCTGGCTGATTGTAACGAAGGAGCCTGTGGGCAGCTTCCCCTCAGTACTGGCAATTATACCACCTGTGTGTCCTTGTTTTTAACTAAAAGTGCAGCAACAAGTTCTCATGTAAATATCCTTTTTGTTTGATATGGAACGATGAACAGAATTGTTCAGTTTTCAGAAAATCCCGTCCAAGCTCGAAAGACCAAGGTGGGGTAACCTTTCTAAAAATTGCATCAGCATGGTGTGTGTGGTTGGAGACCCATTCGATACCACACAGCTCAGGGGTCCCACTGTCTGAAGGGAGATAAGATTATCTATACTATCCTCTTTGCAGTGTTAGCTCGAAGGAATGGCATTTTAGGTGATAATTCACAAAGTCTGAGTTCCTTCCTTACTGAGGTCACAACAAATTAGCACCTCCTGGTTCAAAACAGTGGTTGTCTGCTTTTCACAGAATATTTAGAAATTATGTGCATGGTCACAATTTTGAAATAACAGGTTTGGGGGTTTTTTTCATTAAATGCTAAGTTTATATGAAAGACTTTGCTGCAGTATTTTTTTCAGAGGATAGGAAGCTTAAGTTATCCACAAGAAAAGCATGGCAGGGGGGAGCTTTAGCTTTGGAAGCTGGTTCTGCCCCACCCCACCCCCCCTCACCACCACCCTCACCCTCCCCACACCCCACCCCACTCCAAGATCTACCTCTTGGTGTAGAAGCAGTCCAAGGCTTGCCTGCAACCTCTCAAGCTAGGAGAGTTAAGAGAACAAACTTGCCTAAATGAGGCAGAACTTCCTTCTTAGCTCAACAGATATGGTTCGGGTAAATATGTTCTTATTTCCTTCTTTTCCTAGGAATTTTCTCACGGCACAATGGGATGTTTCAAGGAGCGTAGCTCAAGATCAATGAGAAGAAACGTGCCACCCTGTTTAGGCTCCAGCTTTGACAAAAGCATGGCCATACTAAGTGAAAATGTCAATCGAAGACACTTGTTGAGGTATTGTGTTTTGAGATGTCCAATCTCTGTTCACTCCACAGAATGACGAGGAGAAGTGAAAGCATGCACAATGAGTCACGTCATGATAAATGTACAGCTAAAAATCTGTGGGTGAATACGATTATGTTCATGTCAGTGCCAGTGTCTTTCGAACCAGAATCACTCTTCTTAGGAAATGCCTTTTGCTTGTATAAAAACCATGCCTCTTTCCCCAACTCCTTTGAGACCTCAAGTGAACATTTTACCCTATTGTTAAGAAGTGGTTCTTTTGTTGGTTAGTTTTGATCTTTTGGCTTCGTGTACTCCTATTTTGTAAGACAGTTTGACTGATAATGTAGTTACTTAATAAATAAGCCTGTTCCACATGGTTTAGTTTTCTCATCCAAGCTTTTCTTTTACCAGCTGATACGAGATGCTCAAAGAACAGCACCAAGTATCATTTGTATCTCAGATACCCATTTGTGGTGGGAGGCTGCTGGAGATACATTGAAAGCTACTTTCATAACACTACTGCACAACATTCCAGCATTTGCTCCAGTTCTGCTGCTTGCAACATCTGACATGTGCCACGCAGATCTCCTGAACAAGGTATTTCTGTTGATGCTTTTCTTTTTTTTTTTTTTTTTTTATTCCATTTCTTGTTAATTGATCAATCCTTTAAGCGTTGGAGTACTGTGCACTGTTAAGCAAATCCACACTGTTAGTACTCAGGCACCCTAACCAGGTCCCTTAAAATTTTCTTAGACAAAACAGTGCTGGAGGCATTTGTGTCTAGGGTTTTCTGAGTCCAGAGATTGACTTTGACCCAACTTTTTCACCCTTCTGACACATTCATGCTGATTAGACAGATGTATAAATGTACTTCAGATCGTAGTTCCAGTGACTTCGAGATGGTTGAGTATGTTCTTAGTCAAGAATCTACAGTGCTTGCCATGGAAATGGCACTGAGAACGCTTTTACTGAAAATGAAAGATGCTTTTACTGAAAAAGTGCAGTGGTCACACTGTTAATGACAGAATGTCGTTTCAAATTTAAATACTTCCATAAAAATTTCAGTCTCTTTCTTCATGTAGGTGAATACTTTCCAAATTAGAAAACTGCGTTCCAACTTCTCTTTGATTAACTTGGTAGTCAATTTTCAGCTGTATTCCTTAACACCCTTCAGTAGGAGTACCTGCTTAGCATTCTAGACATCTGAGAATGTGAAATTCCTTCCCCATACCTTTTGGTAGTAGAGATTGAAAACTGGAGTAAAACTTGGAAGTGTGCAACTTCAGATACCTCCTTGAAATTGATTTTCATAAAAAACAAAGCAAAGCACCTTCCCAAAAAGCCCACACTCATCTGTTGAGCCCTGCCTGTTCCTTCTGTCATTGCCATAAAGGTTCAGACTAAAGGTCAGACAGGCAGGGAAATCCAAAACCAGCAGTCTTGGAGGTGCTGATTGTCAACACTTTATCAGTAGATCATATGGTCCCCTTCACTGGGCTTGAACTCTAGGGATGTTCCTTAGAAAAGAGACTTAATTTGCTATGGTAACCTATGAAATTCTAGCCTTTTTAAGGCCAAGAAGATAGCTTTTTCACAGTTGGTCTTAACTAGGTGATTATTCAGTCTAATTTAGAAAGGTACTCACCTTTTTGGAATAGAATATGAACTTGTGTGGCCTTATATCTGTAATATCTTGTCTCCTTGTGCTTTAGATAAACGAATTGTTTATTAATGATTATGAAGTTTTTCAACTCTGGTTGCCCAATAAGGATGAAAGAAGAAAGTTTTTTGGCGACTTAATTGTAAATGAAGCTGCTAAACCTCCTGCATCAAGAGACAATGCAGGTGAGGATATACTACCTATAAAACTTTGCTAGCTGTAAGTTCACAGCTACACGGTATTTGCAGTGGTGGGAATTTTCTGTCAATAATTTTCCATATGGTTGTGTTTGAGTAACATAAATTGAGTAGAAGTAGAATTTGTGACCAGCAGTGCAAGATACAATTCTTTGGTCTGTTCTTTACTGCAAGTTTGTAACTCCATCTTCCTACTGTGCAGTGCCAAAGCAGAACTCTGTTCCTGGGTGTAAGGAAACAAAACCAAAGGCTAAAGAAAAAATGATGATACCAGCAGCACCCGTAAATTCCCGTACACTTGGCCTTAAAGACAAGTTGCATTTTATT
Source organism: Athene noctua (assembly GCF_965140245.1). NCBI lineage: Eukaryota > Metazoa > Chordata > Aves > Strigiformes > Strigidae > Athene > Athene noctua. Next base: position 140,116,969 of record NC_134037.1, on the reverse strand, counting down.
CAGACTTTCTTGGAGACGGTGTTAAAGTCAAAGGTACCTTCTCTGTTCTTGTGACAGGACAGGTTTCTGTGAGGCCTGGTTCTTCATGCCGGAGTTTTTCCTTCAAAATGTGAGATAAAGCCAGAGGTCATTCATTCAGTATGGTTAGGAAGTTCAAGTACAGTGGTTGGTTTGCTTTGTAAGATACTGGCCTTGATGGCCCAACTGACCTTTAATGGCTCCTAAATCGCTGCCTCTTGAAGTCAGAAATGTTGTACCTGGCAGTTGCTGAACAATCAACTAGTTCTTACTTATAGAAAACAGCATTTTTCCCTTCCCTGCCCTGAAATGCTGAACTCTGTGCTCTCTCTTACTGTGATTTCCCATTGAAGGGGAAAAGGGGAAAGAAACTGGGGAGCAATCATGATAGATGTGTAAAGGAAAGATGATGATTTCCTCACTCTTGCTGTGAAGAGGACATGAAAGAGCAAAGGGACTTGTGTGTCTCAGTTAAAGCACGTGACATAGTGTGAAGTTTCCTGGTCTCACTGGCATGACTGAGAATTTTGCCGTTGACCTCACCCACGTGCTTCGATCAGTCCTCCAGGAATACAAGGAACGGTGGCTTTTTCTGGAAGGCAGACATGCGAAATTTGTTTTAAGGAAGGTTAACTAAATTAGAAAGCATGTGAGGCGTACGTCTTTATGGACAATGTTTTCTTCAGCCAGTAGTTCCTTAGAATCGTCTCTTTAATGGCTTTAACTCCCAATGCATATTTAGCTTTTGGAGTTTACAGCTTTAGAACAGATGTGCAGAAGGGCTTGTCTTCCAACGCTTTTCTGATCATCTAGATTAGTTCACATAATAAGACAGAAAGCAACTTCACCTCATAACCTTGCTTTGCAGTAATACTTCCTTTCTAAAGTGAGAATTTTCTGCTCATGAAATCTTGAAGCTGATGGTTTTGTGAATGAAATTCTGCAGCTGGCATTTAAAAATCTAATGGCAAGTGGACCTCATTAATTTGCAGCTCTTTCTGTAGACACATGCAGGGAGACAGACAAGGGTACTTGAGCTCCTTTGATCATTTTCGTTGTAAGTCAAGTAAGATGAGGATGCTGGATTTTGAAGGAAGAACTGTTTGGATAATGTTTTGGATTACTTTTTCTGGTATCTCTTTGTAGGTATGTCAAAAAGAAAACACAAAAAGAACAAAGGCTCTTCAGGTATTGCGGCAAAGAGGAGGAATTCTCAAGAATAAAGTTTCGGAAGAGCAAAGTGAGGTAGAGAGTAGCGAAGAGTCTCCAGAAAAAACATCTTTCTAATATGGACCTCACTGAAGTTGAGTCCACGCAGGATGACTCTATGGAAGAAAATGGAAACATGCTTTAAGAATGGCAGAAAAAGGGGAATGAAGATAAATCTGGGGCAGAAAATGAAAAGAGAAGGAGTTCTGCTTGTGGTCAAATCTGCTTTTGAAAAGAGGAGCGCCATGAGTCCTGAATATCCAGACCTGAGCAAGAACAGTGAAGTGAGGGCTTGCCAAACAGCAGAAAGGTCGGAAGAAGGAAATTCACATGGTAAGTGAAAGGTCAAACAGGTCACATAGCTGCTTTTTCTTCCCAAGGAGGGTTACGCTACTTATTAGGTTTTAGTCGTTTTTAATGCCATTCTGTCATTTCTGTTGTACCTCCCTAGAACCAGCACTCCGTGTTTCTCGCATAATGATGCTTCCCCTCTAGTTACACTACCCAAACTCGTGTTTTTCTGCAGCTGCTGATTTTTTGATTCTGAAGTTTGTTTTTCAGATGGTACCTAATAGAAAAACACTTGATGACTTTCCTTTATGGGATGAGTATCTGCCCAGTAATGAGCCACATAAGTTAAACAGCGGTGCTGCAAGCAGTGTGGACCCAGAGTCACATGTGGAATAGAAGACTTATGTCCTAGAGTTCGTGGTGTAAGATGTGTTTCCCGACCTAAATTACTTTGGAAGTTTTACCATGCAGGGCTGTAATGGCAATGCGACTGTATTTTTTTCCCCTGCCTTTTTCTGTAGTGCTTTTCTTTGTGTCTTGGGTTTCTGATTTTTATGGAGTAGTGACTTTTGCCAGAAGCATTTCTCAGTGAAGAAATGGTAACTGTTTTGTCTCTGTCATTCCAGAAACTGTGTTCCAGGTACAGGATACTTCACTGATACTGTATTCCAGATAAGCAGAAATTCTGACTGAAGAACTTTGTGTCATTCCAGATTCGTGGGTACTCTCCGCAACTTGTGCGAGACGTTCTTGGGTAGAAGAGCAGCAGGTGATGAGACGTGTCGAGCCCTCAGTGGGAATTGTCACGCAGCCAGTGATTGTCGATTTCCAGGAGCTCACAGTAAGTCTAATTTCTATTCTGTTAACAGTGAAGTAGGATGTTTTCTTGCTACATGTATAGTTGTAAATTAAGTCAGTTGTTAACCAATGCCAATTAAAACAATTTATGGGGAGGCTATATAGCTTGTGAAATAACTGAACTGGTAATGGACTGTGACTGTTGTGTTTCCACCCCTGGTGTAGACTGTTGTTCTTGCTTTTGGTGAACTAAATTTTAGGAGACTGGGTTCTCTGCCCAATTTTTTCATTTAAAAGGGCTTGTTGAATTTTAAAATAGCCCACTGACAACCTGCTGGTACTGTTGGTTATTAATGTCGTAACAGTTTTTAGGATGGATTTGGGGGTTTTGGTTTGGTTTCTTACAGGTTTTCACTTAATAGGAACCTGAAAATGACCTCTGTTTCTAGCAGGGATGACTTTAAACCTGAAGTTAGCAGGCTGACATAAAGCTCATCAGGGATAAAATACGAATACCGGCTTTTCTGAAATTCTTTCAAAATCCACTGTTAAAATGTTGCATTCATACAGTTACAGTGTGATAAGGACTTTCCAGTCCCTTGTAGGAGAGAAGTTCACAGAATCATCTAGGTTGGAAAGGACCTTGAAATCATCTAGTCCAACCATTAAAATGTTGCTAAAAGTTGCTATCCTAGGCTACAGCTGGGGAAAGGCTTAAAGCTGGGCCTAGCTGCAGGAGAGGGTGCAAGAAGGACCTGATCTGCAGGGGATATTGCAGTGAGGAGAATCAGGAAAATTACGAGGTTGCGGTGCTGGAAGTTGGTCGGTGCAGAGGAGGGCTGCTGTTTACCTGCCAGGATGAGAAAGCGAGTATGACATGGATGTTTCCTTGTGCTGGGAGATTGTGACCAGACAGGAGTCCCCTTTGGTGAAGGGGCTTGTCAACACCATTTCTGTCCCATTTTGAAGCTGTGACCTATTTGTAGCGGTGAAACTAACTTTGTTAGTTCACCGGCTTCCTAAAGCAGCGGATTTCAGGGAGAGGGTTTTGTTGTTCATGTCTCCCCGTGTAGGCAGAGAAGCCACACAGGTTTTTCACAGAGTCAGGGTGCTCACAGCATGTGCTCCGAGGTTATTGTCCGCTGGACAGAGGGTACCTATGATAGAGCCTTTATATATGTTTCAGCTGCGAGGAGAGTTACGGCCATGAAAGGCGTCTGCTGTGAGGGAGGCAGAGTTTGATGCTGGGCAGTTGGGAGGCAGTAGTGTTTTCGTTTGGTGTGGCTGCTCTCTTAAGCTGCCTCTTCACAGCCTCACACCACACACAGATACTAAACAGCCACAGCAGGGGAAGAGGGTGCTGCCACTCTCTTGTTGCTGTTGCTTTCCCAGAGATTATCAGTCACACCTTTACCAGAAACAACTGTGCCAGAGGTGGGTAATCCGACTCTGCTGGTTTATCCGCTCTGTCAGTTTAGAGGCAGGAACTAACGGATCTGACTTTGCTTCCTGATCTGCTGCAGACACCTGAGGAATGTGTTCTGCCAGCAGCTGTAGGCACGGTGCGTGTTCAGCTGATGGGTAATGGGGAGCCCCTAAGGATGCTCCTGTTTCCAGCTGGCACACCTGTATCTAGAAGATCCATTTTGTGGTGCCCTGCACTGCAGCAACAGCCTCTCTCCTGAAATGCAGCGGTGGCTTTGCTGTGGCGGACTGTGTCGTTCCCTGCTGTTCTGGAAGCAGTTGATTCACAGTTATGATTTTTGATGTGATTGATTAGTAATAACAAGGTCTGAAATTTAAGCCTTCCTTTTTTCTGAAGGGTGAAAAGTCAACTCATTTTCTCCAGTTAGATCTTGTGAGGTATTTGTTCTCTGAAGCTCACTCATGTTATTAAACAATGTAAGGAAGTAGGATGTCACTTGTGTTGTACTGTTATTGTTTGTAGTGGTAAGGCATTAGCTGTTTTTTTCCATCTGCTTAGCCACAGGGGTGTGGCTCTCAGATCACAGCTAACCCTTGCAGGAGGTTAACCTCCGCAGGAAAAGAGAGCACAAACGCCAATATGGTGGATGCTATCTGTTCGATTTATTAACTGCGCAATTGCTTTATATACCCCTTTCTGTACATCGCGAGATCTTTAGTTCCCTGTTCTTTCCGTGCATCACGAGATCTTTTCATGTGCCTCTGTTTTTCCCGTACATCGTGAGATCTTCCGAGCGCCTCCCCCTACAATTGTTTAGCTTCTGAAATAATAAAAGAGCCCATGTGAAGGATCTCGCACTATTCTCAACTTGCTATTTCCATTTTTTTCTTCAGCAACTGTTGCATTTCATCACTACAATAACTGAGAACTTCAATATATTTCCCATGGAAACACTCCCTGCTGTTCTTCGTCGCTTCACTCACGGCCGCGATGTCATCTTGTGCTTCACAAACTACCGCGCTTCTTCTGGGACGGGGAAAGTGTGGGGGTGGCGGGTGAGCCGGGAACTCCCAACGCCGCCGGCCGCGGGGGCAGGCGGGCCGAGCCAAGCCAGGCCCGGCCCAGTGGGGGTGAGCGTGGAGGAACAGTGCGGTGCTTGTGTGGGCCAAACTGGGGAAGGTGTCTGCTTTGCTCTTGTGGGGGTGTTGAAGGGAAGTTGCTACATTTCGTTTTAACGTTAGACATCACGTGTGTTTTACTAGCTTTTATTTTTCCCGTATTTTACTGTATTGTATAGAATTTCATCTATAGTTTTTCATAACTACCCTCTGTAGTCATTACCTACTTGTAAGATGTTTAAAAACCTTTAACTCCTTGCCTAGTAAAGATAAGACAGACCTTGGACAGTCTGAAAAACTCCTAATAGCACTAATAGCATGAACCTAAAAAAACAGTGTCTAGGAAGATGCCAGTGTCAAGATAAGTAACTGGAAGCTGGTCTGAACTAACCTCCTTGGAACAAACAGGAACGGAAGGACAGATGAGATAACTATGAGCATATATGGACATGAGAAACCTAAAGTTTACTAACAGACAGTGTGAGAAAGGCTACGTGGATCCCTAAGGAGGGGAGAAGACGCTCACTCTAGTTTTACTATGCATGCTCAGACTTTGTAAATGAATTCTGAGAATCCATTAGCATAAGACTGCCTTTTCTAAGAAATCTGATGCATATGTATGATTTTTGTCTATATGTCATGCCCTGCTCAGATGAGGGTGGCAAGTGATTCAGATTCCCAAATCCCCAACGGAGCAGACAACAAGTCTCAAAGTCCAAACTTTTATTAGCCACCCACAATGTACCAAGCGGACACGCAATAATTGGCTAGGTATATGGCAAGTTGTGGCAAGCAATACAATATGCTTTGCATTTCTTAGTGGAAAAGGGAAAAGGGGGAGATAGAGGGAATAGGGAAATACAGATCACAGTCTGGGTTTCTGCGTTGATCCCACCAGCGAGGGTTCCAGGAGGCATCTCTCTGTTTCGCTTGCATCTGTCTTCACTGCACTTACCACCACCACCACACACACCCCCCCCCGCCTCCCCCGTGATTTATACACACTTCCCTTGGGTCCATCCCCTAGGTTGACCCACACACCTACGTATTCCATGTACGGGGAGGGGTGTACATGGGATGAAGTAATTAGCATGGTCATGTTAGCCTTCATTAGCATATTGAGGGGTGTTAACTTTAATATGCATTCCGTGAATAATGGAGCAAAGGTCATTCATCGGACAGCTGGCCCTTGAAATTTGACCAGGTGCACCAGAGCAGAGCCGTCCTGTCTCCACAGAGCTCCCTCCTCCAACTGCATCTGGTATTATTTGGGCAGCCTTGTCAGCTTCAACCTCCACACTGTGCGCCCTGTGACTCATAGTTTTGTCTTGTGAGTGTGTGAGGCATTCCTTCAATCAGCCTCAACTTTTGCTTTCTCGGGCTGTTTTTCTTCGTTTCTCACGTGCCTGGTTTCTTGTCTCTCACAGTATTAGTCGGAGCGTTTAGTTAGTAAATGTGGCACTTGCGGTGGAGCAATCTCCAGTGCTGCCCAGCGCTGCAAATCATGAATACCTGCTTAATAGTTATACGCAATCCTGACTGTTGAGTGAAGCTCTTTGTTTCGGTGTCTGGGTTTGGGTACGCCTTCTGATGCTCGGCTCTCCCCTAGACCAGGGTGTGCAGCGTGAGAGATTAACACTGACTTCACTAAACCAGGTAACGGAGGCAGTTCTGGGTCCCTGAAAGGGCTCAGGGTATCTGCGGTAGCGAACATTATCGAGGAGTACTTGTGCTTGATTTCTGAGCCGCTTGGACTTTCTGGTAGGTTCCTTTGCACCGTGTCATGTGAAATGGCGATGGTCTGCAAGCTGGAATAGGTGCCGCTTACTGTTAAAGGGTTTCACCAGACTGCAGGCACCTCTAGGCTGGCCTTATTCACAACTCAGAGTTGGGCCATCACCTCAGGGAGTGGCCACAGCTCACAAAAAGCACCCTCTCTCTATATATGATATAACATCCAATACAAAGAGTCTTTGGTGATTTTCCAGGAACTTTGAGCTCTCAATTCATCGTCAATTTCAAAAGTCCATTGTATTCCACAGTTTTGTGTAGTTCTTATCACTCTGTTCCAATTCCTCCTTGGACACCACTGCTCACTGATGCAGCCTTCAGTCATCATGGTCACTTCTGAACAATCTTCATCATAATTCACTTTTAGACTTCTGAGAAAAGACTCAAAATGTTCTATTTAACATATACTTAATCTACGTCTAGCTTTTCATTACCTAGCTTTTCTAAATTGCTTAAAATGTCAGTATTGTTCCCTAGAGCACCTGTGCTGTATTAAACCTATTAAGCAATATATATTTATTAATTATTCCTGCTATTAATAATATCCTAAGAGAAAAGAGTTTTCTAAAGCTTGTTCCTTTTACACTAGAGAAGTACAGAGAGTGTCCTGAGCATGTCAATGTGCATATAAGCATTGTATAAATAAAAAGTGGATTTTGCTATGAAACTTGTGAGGTGAAAAACAAATACTCCATTCAAGGTAGGAATGAAAGTGGAATTTTAAAAGCTGTGCTCTTGGTTTTGGCCAGCAGTGTGGTTTTGCTGAGAAGGATTTGTCAAACAAAAAGGAAGCTTGTGAGTACTTACAGAAGCCCTGTTTGAAGCAACCTGCATGAGGCAAGCTGGAGGACTGCCCTGGATTGAGACCTCTTTGAGCGAGCACGCATCATTTAGAACACCCTTTTTTCACTCTCTTTAGACATTGCCAGCAAGGCAGTCTGCTTCACTTGTATTGTTAAATTAATTCCCCTGCGCTGATTAGAAGTAAATGCCATTTTTTATAACGGGAATTATTTGCTTTTAACTTTGGACTAGTGGTTCTTGTGTCTTTGCTGGACTGAAAAGCCCGCTGTTACCACATTTGGGTAATGTGTCTGTATCCTCTCATTGTCCCCAGACTTGTCTTTGTAAAACAGAGCAGTTTGAGGTAGAGCTTTTCTTTCTGAGGCATACTTTTTGACTCTCTTCATGTTTCTTATGACTCTCCTCCAGATTACTTCCTCTCTTGCAACACCCGTGATGACGAGCGCGTGCTTTAGCTGGATCCAGTGGCCTGGTGCCTCGCCTTAGCTGCTGTCGGTTATTACTGGAACAGACAATATTTATCACTGCACACCAAGCTATCACTGGAGACTGTTAGAGCTGTGTATCAAACAGTTCTGCCTTTGGTAGATGTCTCAGTACTGAAGACTTTCTGTCAAATAATGCACTTTGTGTTATCATTAGGTTTCCTTTTGTTTCTGATGTGCCAAAAAGACTGTTTCATGTCTCTTTGCTTCACTGAGCAGTCTATAGCACTTCACTTAAGCTTATTGCTATGCCTGGCCTTTCCCCCGGCTTTTTTCCCCATCTGTTTATAGGGTCTGAGGGAAAGGATTAAATTTTGCGGAGTTTCTTTGGCTAGTTAAGATTAACATTGGTGACGCTTTAGTTCGGATGTGACATTAGAAAAATCTTATTTCCTCCTGTAGCAGCGTTCTTCACACTTCTGTCATCATCTCCACTGACTGCTAATGGAAGTCGCTCTTGGAAAGTTAGTCTCAAGAAGTAGAAGAATCTGGTCTGTTTTCTGCCCTTTGCAGTGTGAGACTTAGTTTGGTGGACTCTTAATGAACCTTTGGGTTGTAAAACGAACAAGCCCCCTCTCACGGTCATCACAGCTTTCCTCTCCTAGTAAAAGCAAATACCGCTCCTCCTCTTTGCAGAAATACCCACGTGCATAAGATCAACAGGCATAAAAAAGTGTATCTTCAGTTCCCTTTGGTTTCCTGGGGCTAAATGCTGTCCTCCTGAAGGAAATGTTTTAATGTTCCTCTGAATGCAGTTAGAAATGAATCAGAAATAGGAGAAGAACTCTCCTAAGTAGTTTTTAATCCCAGGACATGCATGGTCAAACTTGACTGCTCCTCAGAACCAATTTTGAAATAACAGGGTTTGTTTTTTTTCATTAAAGTCTAATTTTATAAGAAAGACTTTGCTGCAATAATTTTTTTCAGAAGATATGAAGCTCAAGTTATCCACAAGAAAAGCATGGCAGAGGGGAGCTTTAGCTTCGGAAGCTGATTCTGCCCCGCACCCCCACCCCCCACCAAGTTCTACTTCTTGGTGTAGAAGCAGTCCAAGGCTTGCCTGCCATTAGTTGCAACGCTCTCAAGTTGGGAGCGTTAAGAGAACAAACGCCTAAATGAGGCAGAACTTCCTTCTTAGCTCAACAGATACGGTTCAGGTAAATATGTTCTTATTTCCTTCTTTTCCTAGGAATTTTGCTCTCCAAAATGGTATGTTTCAAGAGGTGCAGCTCAAGATCAATGAGAACAAACGTGCCACCCTGTTCAGACTCTAGCTTTGAAAAATAATTAACAGCTCAATATCTGGAGTGACCATTTTCCTTTATTTGCTCACAGATATTAAATGTAAACCCATTTGAAGGAATATTTAGCTCTTTAGGAAGTTTATGGAGATCCATAAGGTTTTCTGCATTCACTTGCCATCCTCCTAAAAGCAAAAACCTTCTAGCTGCATCCTGAGTTAGAAAGCGCCTTTCTCTTTCTCCTGCATTCAAACCAGGTGTCTTCCAGTAAATTGGGGGAAAGACGAATTAAAGGGAATTCCCAGGGATCGAATGAGAATTGGAGCAAGTCTGTCTGATGGTGATCCAATGCAAATAGATTGTTCGGTGAGTATTTTTAGTTCATTGTCTCAGGGAGATGCTTCCAGTGTTTGTAAAAGCTTTCAGTAAGGTGCTGTCTACAACCACCTTGGTTTACAGTTTTCTCTCGAGCAATTTGAAAACCGCCCAGAAGGTTCCCTTTGTGCTGACGTGTGATTTCTGACGGAACCTCATTTGAGGGCGCAGCTTTCCTTAGCATGCAGAAATGTGTTCTGTTGACTTTCTCTTTAGGTGCGATTTGATGGTGTGGGTGGTCTTTCTGACCACATTGCAGCTTTAAGAGAGATGGTTGTTTATCTGTTGTTTTACCCGGAATTCCTTGAGAGATTGAAAGTTCAAACACCAAGGTAACAGAGGTTGTTTCAAACTATAATTCACTTGTTTTCTGGAGAATATTTGACTGAGGTATCAATATATTTCCATGCTTCAGAATTTTTAGCAGCGTTGATGGGGTTTTTTAGCAGTAGCAAAAAGTGATTGATTGAAAACGGATTGAATCCAGAATATGTGTGGGTTCAAAGATTGAGTGTGTGGTGAGAATACACTTCAAAGGTGTCTTGCCTTTTTAAAAGGTGGAGTTGTGGTGTTTTTGTTTGAGTTCTATGTACAAGGCAACTTGATTAGTTTATAAGCAGGAAGGGATTACCTACTGGTAGTCGCCTGTCGTTTGTTGCTTGGAAGTCCACTTGTCTCTTCCACTGACTCTTTTATTAATTTTTTTTTTTTTTTTCAAGGGCCCAGGTACCCATTTTACTTGCAACTAGACCCTTGCAGTGGGTGTTTGTGCTTGGGCTAAAATAAGAATGTGTCCGCTTCTGACACAGCTAAATTAGTTCTGCGTTATGAGATGGAATTATTAGAGATTTAATTGTTAGCTTTACATATTCTTGGTCAGCAAAACTCGATTGTGGATATTGAAATAGGACTTAAAGTTCTTTCCTTTCAGTAACTTAAAACTACTTCAAATTGTACAAGTAAAATCTTTCAGTGCTTTACTTCTTTATTCATTGGAATTCTCTTTGAAAGAGCGGTGTGGTTGTTGTTGGGGGTTTTTTTTGTTTGTTGGTTTTTTTATTTAGATGAAGAGTATGATTATCTGGAAATGCCGAATACCCTCCCAGCTTTAGACTTCCTCCTCATTTGTAATCAGCATTGGATGGTCTGGGAGACCAAATCCAGTAACTTAAAGCTTTCTGAAGGAGAATGAAATGCTTTACTATCAAATCTTGCTTCTTGTGAAAACAAGAATGAATATGCAGTGCATCACTGAAAAATAAACTGGTGATTCATGTTAGAGCCTGGTCTCATGCTTCACTGAAGCTTGTTCTTGTTTGTCTCCCCCATGCTGCAACCACCCCTGTTGGTTTGTCAGCAGTTTTGGTAGTGTCCTTCTGGGACACTATGACTTTTTTCTCAAGGTTTTGTACGTCTGTGTTATCCTCTTTATTCATTTTGTTTGCCGCGTTGTTGAATTGTGTAGGAACACAAAACTTCCATCTGTTTTGTCTTTCCTCACACTTCAGCTGTTGCTGCTGTTGTAGAGAAGAAGTCTTTTGCTTAGGAGAGAAGAGTTGTGCGGTTTTTTCTTACTTACACTTGCTAACGAATGTAGCCAAGGTGACAGGAGAAGAGCCGTTTTTATGAGGAAAGGTACTGACTGCCTGAGTAAATGGGTGGGTGAGTCTGAACTCACGAATAAAGCTTTGTTTATTATTTGATCAGGTAAGGTTGAAATGTGCCATGTGTTCTGTCCGAGTTGTAACTGTAATTTTCTGTGGTCAGTATTTTTAAGAACAGTTCACGCCTTTTGGAGTTTTGTCAGTTCCTTCCACTGAAATGGGATTGTCAGGGTTTCCTTTTCCAGTGGGTTTTTTGGGGGGCTTGAAATCTTGACGTGTGCTGGGAAAGATTAATAAAACAAAACAAGAAAACCTTGCAAAGCAAACCCACACCCTCTGCCACCAAAAAACCCCCCAAAACAGAAGCTCAAAACCCCCTCCCAAATAACAGCCACAAAAAGGGTTTCAAGAGGCAAGAGAGATGGTGGCTTTAGATCAGAGGGAAGGAGATGCGGGCGAAAAGCACGGTCATTTAAATTCATAACAGAAGCTTGCTTCCAGAACCTGTAGTTGAATTAAGTCCCGGCTCTGTTCTCAGGGGCTGCTGAAGAGCTGTAAAAACTACTGGTATGATTTGTTTCCTGTCACCCAGTCTCAGGGGCTTGACAGAGGCCGCTGTCTTCTGTTACTTGTGCCACTTACTCCATTCATTCAGTTAGTAGAGATCCCTGATGCTGGTCTGAAAAATCTAGTTCCTGTGACCTTCCAACCATAACGTTTTTCATCCATTTTCCCTTTAAAATAGCGCTGGTTTGCTTCTGTCAATAACCCTGTGTTCTCATTGCAGGCCTACCAGATGTGACCTTCAATTATTTTCTTTAATGAGATAGATGCTCTTGCTCCTGTGTGGTGCAGCAAGCAAGACCAAATTCACAGGTAGTGCATTTTTTTGGTACCTTCATAGAAGCTTCTTGATCTTTGTGAAAAGAAGATCACAACCTATTTAACTTTGTGACACATTCATTTATCCGGAAAACTAGTAATTCAATGCTACTAAATTTCGGGTGATTTTTAAACAATAATTGAAAACAATTTACTAAGCTTGACATCAGCACAAGGCTTGTGTTACTCTATCTATTTTTGTTATGTCTTCAAATGAGTCACTAATAGTTAAAAAAATCAATTAAAAGCTTGTCTTTTTTGAGTGATCGTTGGAGAAGATCTTGTAGAAGGTAACGACATTTACTAAACCAGCGAATAAAAATGATATTTTCCTGTTAGCTCTATTGTGTCAACACTTCTGGCACTCATGGATGGCTTGGCCAGCAGAGGAGAGGTTGTGGTGATCGGAGCCACCAACAGACCCGATGCCATCGATCCTGCTTTAGAAAGACCAGACGCTTTGATCGAGAGCTCCTCTTCAGCTTGCCAAATACTGAAGTGAGAACTTCAGCTCAGTCTTAATGCTGATGTGGCAGAGTCCATCTTTATAATAAAACCATGTAACGATGCAGTATCACGGGGCAGTGAAAGTCAGAACCAGTACTGTACAACGTGGACAGAAGAGGGATATTGGAGAGACTGTCTTGCGCTCTGGAGGTCTGATCTGGTCCTGAATGGTTATGATGATGACGACTTCAGTAAAGTTGTAGAATTTCTTTTGGTTTCGCTGTGACCAGCCAAGAAAATGGGATGCTTCTAGTCAAGGAAGTGTTTAAGAAAGATTGAATGTATGCATGAGTTATAAATTGCTGCTTTCTCATCTTTGAAAGAATGCACACAAGCATTCCATTTTTGATAACAAAAACGTTTATCAAGGTGCAGGAGTGAATGAAAATGTTTCATTCCCAAAGCGGTTCATGCTGGCTTGCTTATTTAATCCACTTAGGCACTTTCAGCCTGAAGCATTCTTGCTCTCGCTTCTTGGTTTCAGCAGCAGGAGAGGGGGTGCCGTGGAACAGATCAAATACGTTATTCCCTACTGTGGAAGAAATGCAGAAATCTGCCACAGTTAACCGGTGTACCAGGAAACACTTCAGTGAAAGTCTTGCTCATTGGTGATGAGGATGGGCAACATTTGACATTGTCTGGATCAGTGACAGGAGTTTGAGTCAGAATTATTATTCCTTGTTACAAGTGAGCAATTGGAAAGGTCGTGCTAGGACTCTTTTCCCTGAATGAACCGGCAGAAAAGCAAACTTGGTGAACTAATGAGACTGTCACCATGAAGTTTTGCTAAATTTCAGAGAATTTTCTTTGGTGAAAAGTCTCTTGTTTGGAAATAAGTTTTTTGGGGGATTTTTTGTTGGTTTTTTTTTTTTTTTTTACTACCAGTTCTTCCTCAGGATCAGTAGGTCTCATACTTGTGGAAACTTGCTTTTTATGGAAGCTCTAAACACATTTGATTTCCTGGGGGTCTGCAGGGAAGAGTTTAATGGAGCAAGTTGAGAATGATTAAATGTCCTGCTTGAAAAAGCTGAGAGCATATTAACTGAGCTTTCAAATTCTTAAAAGTTTAGCGGAGAAGAGTGTTGTTTATATTATTGTGAGGGTCTTTATGGTTTTGTTTTGTGGTTTTGAGGTTTTCTTAAGAGAAAACTTAGGACAAACTGAAAGGCAACTGTTCTGTTTCCAGTCCAGAAAGGAGATTTTAAAGATTCACATGCAAGGCTGGGACCCTAAGCCATCAGATGTGTTTCTTGAAGAGCTAGCTGAAAAATGTGTTGGTAAGTTTGAAACCCAAGTGAGTTACTGTGTGTGACTGAGTCCCAAGGAATCTGGGCTTGTGCCAGGCGGTACCCCCAGCTCCTGTGCCGTGCTGCAGAGTGAGGCGGTGAGGCAGCTGGCACGTCTGGGGAGCAAAGTCAGATGCTTCTTGGCTTTTGATTTTGTTTTTCTCCATCAGAATGTAGAATGGGTTTTGGGCATCTTTCTTGGGAGCAAAGTTTTGACTGTGAGGCTGCTTCACAAGTGCAGGATATCAAGCTGCGAGCCACTCCTCCGCAGTGCAGTCACTACATTCTCTCTTAAGCAGTTAATTTCGGGCTGTACACAAAGTCTTTTAGTGTTGCAGTTTAGAAACCATGACCTTGACTTCTGTGTTGCCTGAGACTGACCTAACATTTGCTTCTTGTTTTGTTTATTAGGATACTGTGGCGCTGACATTAAATCCTTGCGTGCCAAAACTGCCCTCTGTGCTTTGCGCCGCTGCTGTCCTCCCATATATGAAAGTCACGAGAAGCTGCAGTTAGATGTCACTTCTATTAAAATAAGAGCAGAGGATTTTGTCATGGCTATGCAGAAGATTGTTCCAGCTTCACAGAGGGCTGTGACTTCACCTGGGCGACTGCTACCCCCTATTTGCAAACCACTGCATGAAAACACACTAGCAGAAATTCTGCGAGCCTTGCAGAAAGTATTTCCGCAGGCAGAGGTTGCACTGAAGAAGAACCAACAGCAAGGTACAAGAACATCGACTTCTTTAAAATTCTGCCAGGGCAAAAGTTCTGGCTTGTGCAATCAACACAGGCAAACCTCTTGGCTGTAACGGCAGTAGAATGTTGTAATATGCACGTGCACAGCGCTGCCTGGGAGCTGCGAGCGACTCGCCCTTTGGAGTGGAGCGCTGTGCGTTCTCCGCTAGAGCACCCTGTTTTTGACAGTAGCTAACATGGTCTTTGTAATTTGTAGAGACAGATCTAAAGTTTAATGTATGAGGCGCCTCTTTCAAAATCAATGTTTAAATGGGGAGACAAGGGTGTTTTTACCTGAATGCTGCTTATTCCTGTTGGAAGAATGTCAGGACCACAAGACAAGTGGTTTAAGCTAGATACTGGTTTAGATGTCATGACTTTTAACCATAGTCTCTGGGTTGAAACGTTTGTGGATCCCACTGTACACTTGCACATGAGATCAGAATGTTTTAGGAGTGGATGCTTCAGGGCTTGGCTGGCACAGCATATGTAAGCTCATGCTCGTGACTGCATCAACCCTGATCAGATTTAGTCTGTCAGTTGGCGTGAGCAAATAAATGTATAAGGTCACTCTGCTCCTGATTAATGGAAATCTGTGACTAGTTAGTTATGATGCTAATTCCTGGAGAATGTCATATGGCAGCAACCAATCATTCTACGAGGACCCTTTAAGGTCCTGAAACCAGTAGTGGCTGGAATCCCCCCCCCCCCGTGGGGTTGGCAGCGAGAGGCAGTGAGGAAGAGGTATGCACAATTAGGTCATTACTGCCACACGCACTGGGTGGAGGGATCTGGGGGAGAGGGGGTGACCCCACAATGCATGGCCAGGCAGCAGTGGCAGCAGCTCCCTGCCACGGTGTTACTGATTTGCTTTTAATTTGAGCTGATTTTAATGATTTTTGGTGATTTGGATTTAAATAAGGAATGATTTAGACTAACCATCTAACCAGTTATGCTGCTACAAAGTCCTTTTTAAAGTCCCAGGCTGAGGCCATGTAGGCTAGTAATCATCATTAACCAGGTTTCCATTCAAAGTGTAAGACACGTAATGAGGTACCAGTGTTAGACTGTGTGGTCAGGACGATTTATTGCCCTGCAGACCAGGTGTTCTAAAAGTTACACTGTGAAAGGGCCTCAAAGAACGTTCAGATGACCGTGGGAGCCCAAATGCTCAGGTCAAGGGCATTGGAGGCTCTTTCAGGTCAGTAACCCATGGCAGTCACAAAAGCAGCCCCCCGGCTCGTTTCAGGACTGAAGTGCGCATGACCAGAAAGAGGTGGGAATAAGAAAAGGAGTGATGGGAATTACCACGTTACTGTAGGAGAACGTGATGAATATGTGTTACTGTATCCTCTATAATCAGCCTGCTCCACGAGTTAGGTGGGTGCCGTTGGTGAGACAGCAAATTAACGGCCGTTAACAAAGGTGTGTCTGCTTATCTCCATCCCACTGGTGTCAGTAAGTCCTTTGATCCCGTTTTGGTGACACTGGCGGTCCTGCGGAGCAGCGCCGCTTGCATGCCAGGCCCAGCGGCCTGCAAAAGCTGCTGCCACGGCCCCCCCTTCGATCTCATCGACTCCATCTCCAAGTTCATCTCCTTTAGAGTCCCCCGCGCTCAGCAGCCGCTGAGCAGATATCAAGTGCTACAATAGAGCTTTACTCTTAGCCTTTCTAAATGCCTAATTTGAAAGGATTTCAGAAAAGTACTTAGTCTCAGGAGTTGTCTCCTCTAGAATACAAGCTTTTGCCAGCCAACATGTGGCCAGGAGTCCTTGTCCTTAGGAGTTCAGTCCTGATGGAGAGACTGTTTTGGCTCTGTCTTGGTGAAAGATGCAGTGAATCCATAAATCCACACTGGAGTTCACTGAGAGGCCAGAAGGGAGAGGGTGTGCTGGGTTTGTGTGTGTGGCAGGGTTTTTGGTAGCGGGAAAGGGAGCTACAGTGGTGGTGGTCCCTGTGAGAAGCTTCTCAAAGCTACCCCAGCTCCAAGTTGTACCCGCCTCTGGCCAAGGCTGAGCCAGTCAGTGACAATGGCTGCACCCCTGTGATAATGTATTTAAGAAGGAGGAGGAGTTGTGAGGTGGAGTTGTGAGGGAGACACCTCTGCAAACAACAAGGTTAGTGGAACAAAGGAGGAGGAAGAGGAATGTGGGGAGGTGTGCCGGAGCAGAGACTCCCCTGCAGCCTGTGGTGAGATGGCAGGGCCACCCCCCTGCCACCCATGGAGGTCACCAGTGGCGCAGATGCTCATCTGCAGCCCATGGAGGACCCCAGGCTGATTTTAGGGGGCTGTGGGCAGCAGAGGAAATAAAAGATCAAAACCAAAATACCAAGACAACTGAATACCTAACCCCAAGGTGTACTGAAGACACAGGTCACAGATCTATGGGAAGAAGAAAGAAAAGGAAAAATCAAAAGATGGAGGAGCATAAACCCTAAAGACTTATTGTAATAAACTATGGTAACTAATTTGCTAAGTTAAGCAGGGCAGGTGCTGTAATAAACTATTGTAACTAATTTGCTAGGTTGGGCAAGGAGTGTAGGATACCCTTGAATGATCTGTAAATGTTAAACAATTAAATGTAAAGTGGGCCATTCGGATTGGAACAGTGTAACCCTGTCTCAGAAACCCCACCTAGAGCTGACATGTAACTGCTGTTTGAAGAAAAGCCCGCCAAAAGGATGAGATCATGGGGCTTTTAAAAGATCCAATAGGAGAAAAACGCTCCAGGAGACCAAGGCTTCGAGACTTGCAAAAGACCCAACTGGAGGAGGACATGCACCCCAGCAACCCAAATGACCAACGGAAAAGAGCAGGACAACTATCTGACGGGAGGAGATTGGTTAAAGACGATGGCACAAGAGTATAAACAACGCTGCTTTTTGGAACTCGGTGTGCGTGTGGCAGAGTTGTGGCTCTCCATGCACCCAGCGCTGCTTTGCCTATTGCTTCCCACCCTAAATTGATTGAACCCAAATAAAAATATACATTTTTATAAAAATTGGCTTTGTCTGATTATAACATTATGCTCATAGTTTTAAGGTGAAAGTCAGTGTTTTCCAGCCATTTTCAAGCTAACTGTCTTCCACCTACCATCAGACCCTTTTCAAATCTGTACCAGCTGCACAAACTCTGGGTTCTCAAATGCCCTACAGAAATCTAGCAGATGCCCAAAAAATTTCTGCCTCAGCTGTGCAGAGGAACTGTCTCTCTACTTGCTTGCACAGATGAAGAAGTATTCAAAAGAATTTATATGAAGTACATATTCATGGTATGTTTTGCTTGCCAGTTGTCTGCAAATGGTTCAGTTCATTCACCATTCAGACACAATTTGTGAAATAAAGTCCTCATTCATTCTCGGCCTGGGGTTGGTTCCCTGGTAATTCGTTGTGAAGATGATGGTCAAATATTCAAGCTGTATCAGTGTCTTTTCATCATCAGGTAGAGTATTTGACAGTGCAATCATTCTTCAAAGGCTGTAGGCTTTAGCCTTAGATGAAGAGAACCTGAACGTTGTTTCGTGTGTACCGCTAGAAACAAAGATGCTGGTAACAGACAGTGTTTCCCAAGGAGACATTTAGATTCCTAAAACACACAATAGTCGACAAGTACTACCTCGAGTTCATACCTAACTCAGAGGGACGAGAATTCGATACCAAATCAGAGGGACAGACCATGGATTTGTTCTCCTCACCCCCCCACCCCCCCCACCCCCCCCCAGAAAGGGATGCCTTTTGGTAAAATTTGTAGCCTCATCTATGCCAAGTGACTACCTGGGAAATTAAGCGTATGATTGCAATCGGTTTCATTTTTGTTTGTAGAGCTATATAGCCATTCTGCAGTATAGTGCATTTATTGCTGGCAATCTCAAAGAAACTGTAAATGTTGCATAAGAATAAACCATACTATTCGTGCATCTGACTGCTTCTCTTGAATGTGGCCAGACCTACGGCATACAAGCAGTTCATATATCCGGTTTCAGACCTCTAGTCACGGCAATAATCAGCCTACCTATTAGGAGATAGGTCCAGCTGCCCCTAGCACCTCTAATCTTTGAGGACCAGCTAGAACGCAAGGGGATTCATCTCTTACCAAATTTATTTGTCACCTTATATGCAACACCAGGGCGCCGCATTCCTGCCCTAGGGCTGTGACACCAGCTGATGCACTTGCAGAAAGCAGAGCAGCAGCGGCTGAACATGCCCCTTGTTGCGGTTGTGAGGGGGGTGGCTGGAGGCTCCAGGCCAGAGCTGATGGTGGCAATTACTGGAGCTGCGTGTACCGGGCACTTGGGGCCAGGAACGGGGCAGTTCCTCCGACCTCCTGCTCCGGACCCTGCACCAAAGCCTCACGCACGGGAGCAGCTGCGGAAGGGCAAGCACCATATATAGGGACTGGCTGAAATGGGCACTTCTTCCACGGGTCACTGGTCCACAGCAATGCGCGTTGCCACGCTGCTCCTTTCCCTGACGTTTCATGCCTTTGGCCTTAGCTTCTGAAGCTGTGTGGGTTTTTTGGGTATCCAAGTGAGCACGTTAAAAAGAAGTGAATACTCCATAGTATGGAGAGGGGAATGACTCACTCCCATAGACTCCAGGCTAAAATAAAAAAAAAAAAAAAAAGGAAGCCAAATGGCTTGGGAAATCTCATTCTTTTAGGTAATTTTTGTTACCTTGGCATATCCCATCTCCTGAGACAACAGAAGTAGTTCACCCTGCAGTTTGACTGCCCTCGTCTTGGGATGCATGTCTATCTGTGAGACATTTCTCACAGCTGTAGCTGGCGTGTCCTGGCTCGCCCTGGCCGCCAGCTGCTCTTGTGCCCACTGCTGTGGCCAGCTCACATGGCTGGGGGACAAGCTGACATCCTGTGCAAATAAAGGGGATAAGAAGGGACCCAGCTGGATAGGTGGAGGTCTTCGCTGTTGTCCTCAGATTTAAGCCAGTGCAACTCCCCACAGCCCTGCACGGTCAGCTTGTGTAGAGACATCTCTGCTCAAAACGCCTCAGGGCTGTCTGTATCTCCTGAAAACCTCACATGTGGCTCCTGTCAGCTACCAAGTAGCTCCTGGTCACAGGGTTTGGCCACACCTGTGCCGTTCACAGCTGTCTTCACCTGCCACCAGGAAGGAGGGAGGAAGAAGGAAGAGCAAGAAGAAGGGGAGGGAATGAGGAAGACGGAGAGAGAGAGGGAGGGAAGGATGCATTTAGCAGCTACCTCCAGCAGCTAGAGCCAGAGCGACTGATAGTCACCGTGGGAGAGGCTCGCAATGTCCTCGGCAACTTCCACCACCTCTTTGCCCCGTGGCCTGGCCGTCCTGACGACTTTCCCAGATGTGCTCTTCATTCCTGAAATTGTGAGTGCTGGTTTTTCCCTGGGGGAAGGCAGATGCTGTTTGTGGGGCATCCAGCACGCTTCATGCTGCAGGTGTCCGAGGGACGAGAATGGGTGCTAAGCATGTGGTCCAGGAGCCCCGCCAGGTCCCCAGGTCGCAAAGGTCTGGGGCCAGCCCCTGATACCTAGCACACCCTCAAAGAAAACCACAAGCCCCAGGGTGGGGCTTTGAAGCTCTCCTTCAGTCTGCAGGGGATTTCTGCAGTGCTCTGAAAACCTTTTGAAATTTTCTGCCTAAAAGTTGAAGGGGTTGTTGGTGGGTCTAAACTAGGTTGCCAGACAGCCACTTAATTAACTGGAAGATGATTTTATCAGCTGATACAGGCAGAGGATAAACTGCTTGCTTAAAGCAGGGAGTAAAGGCTTGCTGAGGTAATTTTTTGCAGCAGCAAAGAGCCTAGGGCTGCTGAAGCTGTACTGCTCAGCTGCAACGTGCTGGACCTGGGTGTGTGGGCAACAGTGGATAAGCAAAGGGTGAACAAACACTTTGTAAATTCTTCCCATATTGTAACTTAATTGAGCAGGAGAAGATCGTAATCTTTATAGATTTGGCACAGGTGATTAAAAGCGGTTGCTGTGAGCACTGACTGATACGGAAAGTTCCTGTGTCCTCTGCCCCCACCCATGAAACCTGCTCTTCTCACAAGTTTGAGATGCTTTTTCGAAAGCCTGGGGACTTTCATCCAGCATTGACAGTTGAGTGTTGTAGGATGGTATTCGGATTATCGCATGCTAAAAACTTCAATTTTGCCATCTGGGGCCAAATCCTTCCCTGTAACACAACTCAGTCCACACTCCTGGGATTTACAGCATTTCCTTCAATTCTCCTAGTGACAGCAGTCAAGCAAAGAGGAGTTGGGTTGAAGCAGGCATTACCAATGTGTAAAGAAAGGCTTTCCTTCAGCTCCTCCAAATATGCTCTAGGGACTCAGTTTCTGTGCCCAGGCCCTAAGAGCAAGCTCCAGGTTTCCTGCAGCTGCATGAAGGAAGGTGAAAAGTCCCTGTGAAGGTTCTGGCTGGGCAGACATTTGCCAGCCACCCCACCACAGGGTTGTGTTAGTTCTGGTGCTGCTGGCCTCAGCATACACACGGTAAGGTCTGTGCCTTGAACTGTTTGCTTGTAATCTGTCTTCAGGGGATTTGGTAAGGCAGCTTGCTTAAGGAGACAAAAATGAGCACCCTATCCTTTGGTTTGGGTAAGTTCTGGAAAAGTGCATCCTAAAAGCTCAGGAACCACCTGGGGAAAGGGGAATGCTGCATAACTGGATTCCTCCACCGCTGGAGGTGTGTGACACTAGGTCATGCAACTGTACTATCTCTGCTGTGTACAAAGGAGGCGGCTGCCTTGAATCACAGCGTTCAGAAAGATAAAAGAGTTTCTCAGTCTTCAGTGGAATCTGAGGTTGCCTGCAGCGGTTCCTATGGTGACTACAAAAAAAAAAAAAAAAAAGAAAAAAAAAAAGAAAAAGGCATTTCATTTCAAACGCTAAGGCAGTTACAAAAATGCCAGAAGGTCTTGCCTGCAGCTCAGATGATCCTGCCACACTGGGTGTGAAGCAAACATGCCCTTCTGAAATAAGCCTTCCCGTTCATCGAAACCAGCCTTCAAAAATGTCTGAACCAGCCTCCTGAGCACACTGATGTGGGGAGGGTGTGACACCAGAGGGCAGGGCTACAGCAAGATTTTTTGGGGGGTCAAGATCAGAGGCAGATGCTCCCAGCTAAATGCCCAGTTTCAAGTGGAGGCTGGGAAGAAATCAAAGGCATCCCTGGTGAGATAGGTAGTTTAAACAATTTTAGTTAGATGGCGCAAGACTGAGGAGCTTGCGCAAAGATGAGGGGGGCTATGCACGAAGACATACCAGGTGCTGATAGTGTTGCTAGGCTATTATCTCCTGGCCCGAACAGAAGCTTCCTCTGGTTCTTGAAATTTTATGTGTCAGCAGCAGATTACCCCAAATTCTGGCACAAACTGACCTGGCGGTTTGGCCAGGGGCCAGGGAACAACTGAAGCTGCACAGAATGACAGGGTGAAAAGTTCATCAGCAAGGAAGAGGAGATACTTCATCTATGCGACCCCCTGCCCAGGAATCTGCGACCACTGCCCAGGACCAGAGGAGCTCATCGCGCAGGTGCAAGGAGAGGAGGCCTAATTACAATAAGAAGCGAGGAGGGGCGGGGATAGATTATGTATAGGTATAGGCGTTCTATGGATATGCGCTACTTTGTAACATATAAGCAAGACGAGAGCTGCAAACAGCACGCATGTTTATGGTGGAGCTATCCCCCATGCGCCCAGCGCTGAATAAACATACCTAATTTACAACTCCACGGTTGTAGAGTCTTGTTTCCGCAGGTCACTGGGCTATTGCCACGTGCAGTGCCAGTGCCAGAGGTGTGCACGGTTTTTGGCTCTGCTCTGGATAAACCAATTTATTCCACGCTTTCCCTCTCTCCCACTTTTACTTGCAGATCTTTGGGGGCCTTGTCTGGATCCTGGTGGCATCCTCGAAGGTCCCATTACCCATCCTGCAAGGCTGGGTGATGTTTGTCTCTGTGTTCTGCTTTGTTATGTCCACCACTCTTCTGTGCCTCTACGTCTGCGGGGTGCACGGGGGCAGCAGCTCCTGGGTCACCTTGGTAAGTGGATGTGACAAACCTCAGGGTCTCTTCCCCTCCCTGGTATCACTTGTAGACAGTTGTCTCCTTGTGAAGTGCTAATGCTTGGACAACTTGGCCCAAGCCAGAGTTGACCTATAGATGAATCCTGTATATTTTATAACTGATAACCATTGTGCTAGTAGGTATTATACTAAGTTATAACAACGCACTTATGCTGATGTAAAAAGTGCTAAAGCTTTGAAGTACTGAAGCCTGAACAACAGGCCCCAAGCTGAAGCTGCTAACTTAGTCTGTAATCATTAACAAGGTATGTAAACTCGCTAGTGAAGGATGCAGCTTAGACAAAATATAATCAGCAGTGAGGAGAGAATGTATCCAGCTTCCCTTGTTTAGCCTTGTTCAAGGCTGAGAACCCACGTATCTGGCCTTGTTAGAAACTCCCCTGGTTTTCCCCCCACGAGCCCTGGCCAGGCTTTTTAACTAACTTTTAACTAATTTTTTAACTAACTTTTTAAACTAATACTGCTTTTCTCATGCAAGTGGCATTCATTTATCTCAATCTAGTGTTCTCCTAGCATGGCAGGAGACGATCACCTGCCATCCAGGGTGGGGGCAGTCTGTGAAGCTACTGCATGGCCCTGACAGGCTTTTCATCTGAGCATGTCAGCTCCTCCTCCAAAGCAACCATCCATCCTTCCACTGGACTTGTCAGCCTTCTCCCTCTTGTCTCCACCTTAATCCTTCCAAATAATAATCTTCATATTTCTCCACATTTTGCTCTCCTCTTTTGGACTTCTGTGTTTCTCCTCCTGTGTCCACAGGTACCATGTAGTTTCTCCCTTCATGCTGCTGCTGCTTCTCTCTTTGTCAAGGGCTGTTTAGGTAGTTTTGCAGCCCTATGGGTTGACCCATGTCCCACAGTGGCTCTTCCAGGTGTCTTTGCTCCCTGGGGCTGTTGGATGGCAGAGCCAGAGTTGTTCTTTGCTGTGCAATGGCCTCAGGTGCTGTGCAATGGCCTCAGGCCCAGGGGAGCTTTGTTGAGCCAGGGCCCCTGCATACTGGGCACCCTGGAACCTGTTGATCCCTTGAGCTTCAAGGGATGTATTTGCCATTCCTTGCCCTGCTCTGCTGCTGTGCTCAGCTCCCTGAATCCCCAGCGTTGCAACTGCAATGGCAATGGCACCGCCTTGACATGCACGTGCATGGCACAGCACAGGGAAAAGCATCTTCAGTTTCCAGCTCACAGTGCTTGCTGCAGGTCATCACCAAGTCCTCCACCAAGAAAGGCAATAGTCAAAAATGTAATGTTACACAGCCATGTGTTTTCTGCCCTTATGAGTGAGCAGGTCTGTTCTGAAGCATTTCTAAGGCTGGGATGGGCTCAGAAAGTCCCCATCTGGGTCTGTCACTGGAATCTTTGTGGGTCTCACTTAGTGCATGCCAGGTTTTTGTGCAGCCTGAACCCTGTCATCCAGTGCCAGGGAGAAACTCCTGTGTGCTGAGGCTCAGGCTGTTCACCACCCTACCTCCCTGAGCCAGCATCTGGCCAGATGAGCATTGGAGTGGCTCTTCTGGGGCAGCTATGGCATTCATTTTTCACCCCGAGGCAAGGTGACCCCAGGGACCCCTCAGGGCTCTCAGCGTGCTCAGGCAGGTCCTGGGGGTGGGCAGCAATGAAGTGCTGCAGCTCCTAGGCAATGGGGAGCAGCAGGTCTGCTGCAAGAGACAGCTCTGGGATAGTCTCTTGCTAGGCCAGCAGCTTTTAGACAGTCCATCAGGATGCAGAGCCATGGATTGTGGGGTGAGCTATGTGGGAAACAGGAAGGAAGGTGAATAAGGAGGGCCCAGGCTATTCCTACAGCTAGGTTTTGCTGAACAGCCAGATCCTAGGTGAAACCCTTTGTTCAGCACATGGGAAAATCTGAAGCAGATTCAGAGAGCTGCTAAATATGCAGTGTGTATCCTTGCCCTCTGTGGGGAAAAAAAAAAAAAAAGAATTCAGCATTATCTGCAGAGCAGCCACCATGCACCAAAGTCATAATTTCACTTCTGTGGCTCATAAATGGTGCTATGATTTTGTTTTTCCTAACAAGTAATATGACATAGGGCATCCACGGAAAAAAATTGAGTATTTTATTACACCACAATGTCCAGTGCTCCTAAAGATATCTGGAATACTCCCTAAATGTAAAATGGACCTCCCTCAACCTCAAGACAGACCTGAGTGCAACAATATGAATATAATTTTTATCAGCTTCCCTGTATGTTGCTTTGTAACCAGAGAATGAAAATTAATTGGAGTAAATATTATTTTGGAATATTTTGGCTGTGTCTCAGAGTAATTGAAAAAGTTTTTTGCTCACTTCCACCAATACAGAGCATGTATGATGTTTGTAAGGGAGATGGGAAACTCCTGGATCAACCCACTTTACCTTACAAATAGTTTGCCATAGACTGACATCTCTGCCTTGTTAGTACAGAGTAGCCTGCAAAGTGCAGTGTTAAATAGAAAACAGAAGCAAGACAAGGAGCTTGTCTCCTGAGCATTTAATGTAACTTAGCTGCCAGACTTCTCTCACTGGATTGTGAAGCGATGTTTTGTGTGTTGTGATGGGCTGTAATGGCATCCCACAAGAGGCTCCCATGTCACTGCTGAATGTTTCCCAGGAATCCGGGAAAATGCTGACCATTATCATTTTAGGTACTTGCAGCACCAGACTGCCAGTGAGATGCTATTGATACAGACATCTTTGAAATGTCTCTACAGTCAAAGTCTGCCACCCACAAATTAACAGGGCATTCAAGGGATTATCACTAGCAGCCTTCCTCTGCTAAACAGCTTACTGAATTTCAGCATTGTCAGCTGGGAGTGGGCAAACTGATTAATATTAATATTAACTAACTTTTTTTTTTTTTCCCCATGGTCCCCAAGGTATTATTTTTCCTCTTGTTTAATGTAAGAAAGGTGCTGTGTAACTATAGAAACCTTCAAAATCACTTGTCCCAAATTTAGATGGAGGGAGACAAGGGTAGAGAAAATGGAGAAGATACATTTTTCTTCAGCAGATTTCTCACAGCTCCTAGATACCTCAAAAACAAAACAGGGGAATGGGGAAGACATTTCTCTTGTTCTGTGTAATTTAATAATAATTTGAACACAGTCAAATTCTCCATTTTAGTCTTTATGTCCTGGATCCTTCCACCCATCTGGCTGAGCCTGGGGTTTCAGTTTCTGGATGCTGCACAACATGCAGGAAGGAAACAGTGGGAGGAGAGTCAGAGGGAGGATCAGAGGGAGTCCACCTTGCTGGTGGACTCACAGGAGGAGCAGAAACAGGAATCAGTTCCCTGTTTGTTACCCTTTCAGCCAATACATCCATTTCTGCATTCTTGCTTTCTTCCCACATACAGAGCTTTTGGGAGTTGCTCTTCCCTGTGAGAGTGTCAGTAGTGGAGACTCTACAGCCCCTGCCTGCTCTCTGGGCAAAAGGGGTGGTGGGAGAAGATCAAGGCACAGACAGGCTGGGCAGGGTAAGCAGCATTTCTGTCCCAAGTCAGGGTGAATTTGCCCCTGAGACATTAATCTGCAATGCATGGAAAAAAGCCTCCTTTGCTTCAGGAGGCAAATACTGCAGGTGTTGTTGAGACCAGAGGTAAGATATCCCGAGAGTACAATTACAGAAACTAAAAGTGATCAAAGGCAAAGACACTCCTGTTTTGTACTTTCTCAGCAAGCGGGATGGAAGTTAGTGCAGGCCCAGGACCCAGAGATTAACAGCTGGTTATGATCCAAAGATCATACAATCAAAGATCATTACAGCCTGGTTATGATCAAAGAGTAGTGCTCACACCAGCAACCACCCAATATACTATTTGGCACACTGGTACTCTGGCCAGTGAAAACTTTAGCCCAAACCCTCCTGCTTAGGTGGAATATGAAAGACAACAAAGAAAAATTTTTAAAAATTTAAAAATTAACAAACTTCGTAGAAATTTGAAAAAGACAGAGAAAGCAGTCAGTAAAAATGAGACTTTGTAATGTGTGCATGGCTAGGATTGGCAGGGTTTAAGAAATCAAGAAAGAAGGTCTATGAGAACAGTGAGTAAAAGACAGATTGTAGTGATGGAGTAGACTGAATGCCAGGTGTTATAATCAGACAAAGCCAAGTTTTTTAAAAATATATAATTTTATTTGGGTTCAATCAATTTAGGGTGGGAAGCAATAGGCAAAGCAACGCTGGGTGCATGGAGAGCCGCAGCTCTGCCACACGCACACCGAGTTCCAAAAAGCAGCGTTTTTTATACTCTTGTGCCATCGTCTTTAACCAATCTCCTCCCGTCAGATAGTTGTCCTGCTCTTTTCCGTTGGTCATTTGGGTTGCTGGGGTGCATGTCCTCCTCCTATTGGGTCTTCAAGTCTCGAAGCCTTGGTCTCCTGGCGCACTTTTCTCCTATTGGATCTTTTAAAAGCCCCATGATCTCATCCTTTTGGCGGGCTTTTCTTCAAACAGCAGTTACATGTCAGCTCTAGGTGGGGTTTCTGAGACACGGTTACACTGTTCCAATCCGAATGGCCCACTTTACATTTAATTGTTTAACATTTACAGATCATTCAAGGGTATCCTACACTCCTTGCCCAACCTAGCAAATTAGTTACAATAGTTTATTACAGCACCCGCCTTGCTTAACTTAGCAAATTAGTTACCATAGTTTATTACAGTCCCCCCCCCTTTTTTTTTTAAATACCCTAATTTGCTAGTTAAGCTTAAAAATAGCTTCTCTAGCAGCCCCTAAAAAGGTGGTATCTTCTAATTCAGTCTCTAATCGGTGTTCTTCTTGTTGGGTTAAATCAGTATATTGTTGCCTTAACATTATGAGTTGGACAGCTTCAATCCTGTTCTTAACAAGGTTAATTAATTTGTTCAAGATACAAAGTCCAAAAGTGAGAATTAATAACAAAATAATCAGGGATCCAATTAAGGTTGTTTTTATCTCCTAAAGGACTGAAAACTTCATTCAAAATTATCATTCATCCATATATTGCAATACCAGGATCCCATATCATTTTTCCATACACAGGTTTGATAATAAAAGCTGCTTCCATATAATTTAGCGTATTCAGTTTTATTTTTATCTGACCAAAATCCTTTGAATCCTTTGCTATGTCCCTGTTCATTAAGCCATAACCATATATAAATACCTCTGTCTTTGTTGATCGATTTATGTGTAAGTGTCCACTGGCACTTACTCTCCCCTACATCAGTTCCTCCTTTCTGAGTTTGGTTCACACAAAATCTGCCCTGATTTGGAAACTGGATTGGCCATGTTCCCTTTTCTTCCCAGGTAGTATTGTTAATATCACTGTAATTACTCACAATCTGCGATGGAGTAAGGGGTACAGAGACCCACGGCCAGCTGAACAGTCCTACAGGTCCTCCACAGACCCAACAGTGGCTTAGATTTAAAGTTCTGCTTATTGTCTTGGCTAATAAAACAAATTTGTTATCTTTAAGGGGACCATATGGAGTACTTCGACTTTCTGTATTCATTACAGGGCTGATACATATAATTAGGAGAAAAAGGAAACCACTATAGTGAAGTCCGGTATGGCACATTTTTCTGTTTGTCCCTAGACCCATTGGGTTGCTGCCAACGGTCGGGTGTTTATCTTCTTAACATCAAAAATGGAGGCCAACCCGGTCTTGCCCTCACTTTGAATTTATTTTTAGTCGTCTTCTCCTTTTTGTAACTCTTATTCAATTTCTTATTCAACTATATACAATGGCTTATACACTTATTTATAAAGCAGACACCACAACTTATTATAACAAACATTCAGGATTTTACAAAACTTCATAACAAATACCTTAATTTTTCTTGTTACCAATATAGAGTCCTTCTAATTATTCAGTTAGTCTTAATGAGTCCATCCCTGTGTTGATTCCGCTGCATTTGAAGCTTTAGGTCTCCCGGCATTGATTCAATCTTCCACTGAGGCTTTTCTGTAACAGGCCCTTTTACCCTGGAAACTTGAGTCCATCCTCTCTCAGCAGTTCTTATAGCAGATTTTGTGGTTACTAGTACTAGGAATGGTCCTTCTTATCCATGAGATAAGCTTTCCTCCTTCCAGGTTTTAAACATTACTTCATCTCCTGGTTGTATTTTGTGTACTGCAAATCCTAAAGGAGTTGTCTGGGCTAATATGATCCAAATTAAATGCTCTTAGAATTCCAAATCGTGGTATAATTTGTTCAGTACTATTTTAGTTACTGATTGAGCAGTCGCTCTGGTGGTAGGAAAGGCTTCTACTCAGTGAGGTAATTGATCTACCATTACCAGCAAATATTTATATCTCCCAACTTCTGGTGGTTCTGTGAAATCTATCTGGACCCTCTCAAAAGGTTGATAAGCTGTTTTCCTTCCACCAGCTGCAGTCTGTCTCATAGTTCTTTTATTAATCTTTTAACATGTTAAACAACCATATGTAGTTTGTTTTGCAATTTCATACATTCCAATGCAGCCAAAATATCGCAAGAAATGATCACTCAAATCCCTAGTGCCCCAAGGACTTCATTTTCTACAATTTGTAATTTAGATTTTGAAACCTTTAATCCTTTTTTTTTTTTTTTTTTTAGAAAGTTCAGCAGTTCCATAGTCCCCATCCTGACATCATTCTCAGTTTGTCCATCTATTAATAAATAATCTACATATTGTAAAAGCTTTATTTTTGAGGATGGCTTGAACGTCTGCAGTACCTTTTTTTGGTTGGTTGGTTGGTTTGTTTTTTTTAATAAAGCCTCTCCCACGGGATGTGTCGGGTCTACCCCCGAATACATTTGTAAATTCTTTCTTAATCTTTCCAGCCGGTCAGTGGGTGGTTCATCTCTCCCTTGATGTTTGCTAAAGACTATATTAATGTTTTGCCCCCGAGGAACTGCTTCTCTGATGCCGGCCACCGTTAAATTTCTAAGGTCCCTCGTATTCTGTCGGCCCTGTTCTTGATGACCCTAATTAGGGTGGACACTGGGCCAGTTCTGATCTGCCGGCGGCCCCGCTTGCTTTTGCAGTTCCCACAAACACATTCTGGCTGGTCTAATCATTTGCCTTTCCTTGGTCGTAAATAAAATGCTTAAAATGGACTGTACTTCTTCCCAGGTGTAAGTATTGGGACCTAAAAATTGATCTAACCTCTCAGCTACTCCAAGAGGATCATCTAATAGAGTCCTTTTTTTAAAAAATTTCATACATTGGAGGTGTTTAACGGGACTGCCACAAATCCGATGCCTCCTTGATTGCCTCCGAGGGGCACCTCCCGTAAGGGATAGAGAAGCTCCCTCAGTTACGGCAGTTTTACTTCTTGTACATGCAGCCGGAGGTAGAAGGGGAACCGCCGGGGTTGTTAAAGCCGCCGGAGAAGTTAAGGCCGCCGGGGCTGGGGCCAGCAAAGCCGCCGGAGCTGTTAAAGGCGCCGGAGCTGTTAAAGGCGCTGGGGCCGGGGCCGTCAAAGCTGCCAGGGCCGGATAATTAAAGTATGGAGGCGGCCAGTTATCTAGTCGTTCCCATTCATCATCTTTCTCTATCCCTTCCTTGTTCTTATCCCCTTTTTCTTCAGATTTTTCATCCTTTTTTAGTGTAAGTATTGCAGCTGGATAAGGACATGAAGTCCTGATCCACAATTTTGCATAATAGCTTTTTTCTCGACTAAAAGGTTTTCTTGAGTAAACATATGTACTGAAAGCCTGGCAAATCCAGTCTTCAAAAGATCCAAAAGTAGGCCAGAAGACAGGTGGGTTTAAAGGTTTCTTCGGCCATTCAACCATACAATATTGGACTAATTTTAATTTACTTTTTCCTTTTCTAGGACCACTTTCATACCAATTTCTAATCATGATGCCTAATGGACTATCTGGTGGTATATCCAGTAATTTACTTTTTTTTTTTTTTCCTGGTCCCGGATTCTTTTTGACCCACCTAAGGGTTTTACTGTGGCAACTCCTACAGCCCCTGTAGCGGGTTGGATCCAGGGAGTTGGGCCTCTTACCCATCCATGTATCCTTTGGGAATTTTCTCAGGCAATTCCTCTCGCTTTGGGAATTTTCTACGGCAATTCCTCTCGCCCTTGGTTACCGGTGAGAGTGTCTTGTGGGGGGCTGAACCCTTTACCCACCCACCTACCCCTAGAACCCGTGCTCCCACCCACGAGTCCTATAGGATCCGCTTCAGTCCTTCACTGGCCAAATCCCTCACGGGAGTTTGGAACCGCGGTTAGAAGACCTCCACACTCGATTCGGAACTCAAATCCTGGCTCTGAAACTACTTTCGTTTCCAGAATGAGGTTCCGTCTCAATCACACTCTCACACACAAGCAAGCGAATCCCACCCAACCGAACGGTATGCCTTATATTCACGACTCCGTCGTCTGCGTTCGGATCTTCGTGCACCAGAATTACGGGTATTTAATACTGCAGTCTTTCCTTTGGAGCTCCAATTCCTTTGACTATTGCTTCTCTTTTGTCCATTGATCTCTGGAGACTGACCCAGACTGCTACTTTCGAGCCACAATCTGTGGGGCGCCCCTCAAGAAGCCACAGTCCAGGAAAGCACACTGAGATCACGTCAGGGTCACCAAATTGTTATAATCAGACAAAGCCAAGTTTTATAAAAATGTATATTTTTATTTGGGTTCAATCAATTTAGGGTGGGAAGCAATAGGCAAAGCAGCGCTGGGTGCATGGAGAGCCGCAGCTCTGCCACACGCACACCGAGTTCCAAAAAGCAGCGTTGTTTATACTCTTGTGCCATCGTCTTTAACCAATCTCCTCCCGTCAGATAGTTGTCCTGCTCTTTTCCGTTGGTCATTTGGGTTGCTGGGGTGCATGTCCTCCTCCAGTTGGGTCTTTTGAAAATCTCGAAGCCTTGGTCTCCTGGCGCGTTTTTCTCCTATTGGATCTTTTAAAAGCCCCATGATTTCATCCTTTTGGTGGGCTTTTCTTCAAACAGCAGTTACATGTCAGCTCTAGGTGGGGTTTCTGAGACACGGTTACACTGTTCCAATCCGAATGGCCCACTTTACATTTAATTGTTTAACATTTACAGATCATTCAAGTGTATCCTACCCGCCTTGCCCAGCCTAGCAAATTAGTTACAATAGTTTATTACAGCACCTGCCCTGCTTAACTTAGCAAATTAGTTACCATAGTTTATTGTTGGAGAACGGCTTGCAGAGAGCAAGGCCATGGGTCTCTGCAGAAGCTGATTGCAGCCATCTGAGGTAAACAAAGGAATAAACCCAGGGTACAGTTATGCCAAACAACAGACTGTTATGTTAACAAAGAGAGAAACTGAGGTACACAATGGCCTTGATGGTAAAAACAACCTTGGGAAAGGAGGCAGGCCAGAAGAGGGAAGATGTTGTGACATGTCTGAGATGCCAGAGGGGGCTGGGATATTATAATGTAGCTTTTTACATGTATCCAATAGATTTGTGAGTAGTATGCATGATTATTGTAGAGTGCTTATATAAGGGGTGATTTCTGTCAATAAAGTTGAAGCTTGCTCTATCATTCACATTGAATCGGCTGCTTGCTTCCTCCGCCCGCTGCAAGTGGCGCCCCGAACAGGGTTACCCGAACCCTGCTTTTCCACCAGACGGAACCCGGGAAGCAGCGGAACGGATTTTCGGAGCAGGAAGGCGAGAAGGTCACTGCCTGGTGCAGGAGATGTGTGCCGTCTCCTGAAGCGCCGGGATTTGTAAGTCTGACATTGGAGCAGCGGATCCACAATATTGCTTCAGGAGATATTGCGAACCGAGAGGGCTACTGAGGAAAACGAAGGCTGAATTTGGGGAAACCTAGGAAAAGCCAGCACTGGTCGTTAGCTACTGATCGGATACTGCTGAAGGTCGTCAAGCTGCGATACAGGAAAGGAATCAAAACAAGTCTGCCCGGGCAGGACAATGGAACAAGAGGTAGCCCTCAAGCTTTTTGCTTTTTAGAAAAGCGGGGAGTAAGTCCGATAAAAAACTTAGCCGCGCTGATTGGTCTGGGCAAGGCTAAGGGACACTTTAAAGAGCCAAATTTATTGTTTGAAGAAGCAGAATGGTGTGATAATCTTTTAGACTCTGATGCTGTAAATCCTGAAAAAGAATCTGAACTGTCTGGTCTGTATCCTCCCTTAATTGGGGATGATCTGTAGATAAAAGTGAGGTGAAAAAAAAAAAACGTAAAAGTGAGGTGAAATAACTTTGGTGCAAGGGAATATGGACATGGCAAGAAAAATTCTTACTCGTGTAAGCTATGAGCCGAGTCATCAGCCACGTTGGGAAGAACGGCATTTTTCTGTTATTAAAGATTTAAGCATTAATAAGAACGGGCTGCAAAAACTCAGACTACAACAGCTGTACTGGAGGCGATGGCTCAGGGATATCGATTGGCCCCCTAGAAATTGGCTAACACTTTTAAGAAGAAAAACCGGCATTCACGCCGGGACAGTATTCTATCTGAAACAACGAGCGTGTGGATCTCTGGGCTCGGCGTTCGGAGCTGGCGGCGGCGGCCCGGGGCCTCCCCGACCCCCCCGCGGAGCGGCCGCCTGCGGCTGAGCCCGGCACTGCGCGCTCGCCCCCCCCCCCCCCCCCCCCCCCGCCAAAAGCGGCAGGGTTATGCAGCACAGGCTTTAGATGTTCTTAATGGAATCTTCGTATTTGTAATATTTGTCATTTTATGTTGTGAATGATGAGTGTCAGGAGCTCCTTTCTGTGTGTGCGTGTGTGTGTGAGACGCGGCCCACTGCAGCTGCGGAGTTCTCCGGCCAGGGAAGCGGCCGGCCAGGAACTACAGGGTCCTAGTGCCCGCCCGCTGGGGCATCGGTGCGGCGGTTGGTTTGGGCTCCGTGTTCTCAGTGTTACAGGTGAAATACCTCCTCTAACGGGAGGCAGTAATTCTGTGTTGATTGTTGTTTTGAATTTAGGTGCATACTCTGCGGGGAGAGTGCACCTCTGTACCATCTGCCTAATGAAAATATTGTCAAAAGGTCATCTGCAACCTTACAGGGGTTGTTTGTTTTACCAGGGGTCGTAGATGCTGCTTATGAAGAGAAAAATCAAAATTATGGTCCGTACCCCTATGTTCAGTAACAAAAAAAAGTAAAAAATTGTTCAGCTTGTTAAAGAAGCTGCAATTACTCAGGATTTGGATCAGCAGGTACCCCTTAAATATTTTTGGACTAAAACAGTAACACAAGGTTAACTTCTGGTAAAATGTACTCTCATTAAAGCTAAAAAAATCTGTCGAGCTGACGTGCATTTTAGATACTGGTGCAGATGTGACCATAATATCTGTGAGCAGATTGGCTGTTAGCCCTGGTACCTCAAATGCTTTTCAGGGTTGATGTCATGCTGTAACAATTTAAAGCAAGGCTCTCATTCATGTAAGAGGCCCAGAAAATTGGGTAGCGAATATTCATCCATTTATATTGGAAAACCCCTATTGCATTTTGGGGTCATAACTGTATGAGCCAATGAAGAACTCAAATTGGATCAAATTTGTCTTAATCACCACTGTAGCACAACCCACCCTGAAACCCACCCTGACACTCACCTTGTGAACCGAATCACCTGTGTGTATTGTCCTGCAACAACTTAAAACTGTTATTAAGACTTTAAAAGATTTACAAACACTGTTAGGAACCATAAATTAGATACAGCCGTCGTGGGCTTAACTCATGATGATCTGCATAGCTTATTTGATATTTTGTGAAAAGATCCTTCACTGACATCACCCAAAGTACTTACAGAGGAAGCAAAACAAGATCTTCACCATATAGCTAACAAGCATCGCAAGTACACTGCATTTCCCCACAGGACAAACCATCGTAGAAAGAGCGCACCAGACCTTGAAAGCGCTTTTGCAAAAACAAAAGGGGGGAGAGAGCTTGGCTTCAGGTCAACCATTTGCTCTGCTGTAAAACGCATGCATTTTTTTTCCACCAGAATGTCAGAGCAATACAAAAACAGTTTTCTTTATCAAGGTATCAAGCTAACAACATCACTGCAACTTGCCCTGAATACCAGAAAGACTCCATCTCTTCAAACCTTTTAAACATCTCCCCTGTGTTACAGGTGTCACCAATATTGTGTCATTTTTCATCATAGATACCAGATCAACAAGAAGTCCAGAGCAAAGCTCAAGTGTTAACAAAAACCTAGAAAGGGGTAACTGGGAAGGACCATTTTCTTTAATAACCTGGGGAAGAGGTTATGCTTGTGTCTCCACAGGTCTCATCTCCAGTGGTCACCAGCAAGGTGTGTGCAACCACACCTGAGGGTGAGAGGCAGCCAGCACTCAGGATCCAGCTGTGGGTGCTGTGAGTGCCCCTGTGCTGACAGTTTGCAGTCTCTTCGACTGATCTTTTAAGCAGAATGTCTGAATAATGTTTGCTACTTCAACAGGACAAGCTACACTACAGTTGCCAATTCTTTTGGGAGAAAATGCTAACAGTAATTGTAACTCCTCTATGAAATATCTAGGCTTACTAGTCACTTGTGCAAAATGTAGTTTAGATAAAATACAGTTAATAATAAGATGCGGTAAGAATGTATGTATTCCACCTTCTTTGTTTAGTAATATTAAGAATTAAGAGCTCAAGTGTTTAACCTTATTTAGAAACTCCCTTGGTTTTCCCCCTGGAGTACTGGCCAAGCTCCAGGTGGAACCCAACAGGAGGATGAAATCAGATGTTTCCGCTCAAAGAAAGTTGCCAGTTATTTTGGCCTGTTACTTTAAAGGCTGGACCTGCTTGCAGCGACTTTGGATGCCTCACCTACGGATGGACGCATCACGTAGGGTTTCCAGTTTGTAAGGAAGGGCACTCTGAATTCTCGCTGCATCCAGGGTTCCCCAGCAATTGCGGATCTGAATGTTAGTACCGTATTTTCCTTACTGTTTATTTGTGTACTATTTAGTCATATCCCTTAAATATGGATAGTGAAATTAGTCTACTCTTTTTAATTAGAACTATTCTAAGTATGCTGTGTTTTGAAGTTTGTCTAACCCTTAATTGATACAGCTCTCAAACAAGTCTTGCAGGTGCCGCAGCAAAACAAAGAAAGGGGAGGGCTGGAAGGCATCGGCCTCACACAGCTTCTGACAAACAGCTAAGCTTTGATGAAGAACAGGCCTCGTAAGATAGATAAGAAACTGCAGAGTTGTGCCAAGGCGGCAGGGAAAGATCAATCAGGACAGTAGGCATTTTGCCTGGGCTTAGCAACTGCTGCCGACCCATCTCAGACCTGTTTGGTATGGCATTTGTACTAGTCATTATGGTTGGTATAATCAGACAATCTGGCTGAGATGGCAAGATGTGACTCCTTCAGCAGTACCAGTGAACAGCACTAGGTTTTGTAGTGATGTTTATACAATGAATTTACATCTTGAAGAAGGAAGAAGATTTAATAATGAATTGACTAAAAGATTACCAATTATTAGATGGTTAAAAATTCTTTTGTTTTTACATTGAATAACAGTTCAAATTGTCATTGTAATCCTTTTAATGATATTAACCTGTGTGTGGAAGTGTTTTATGAGAACGATGGACTGAACAATAAAAGGGATCTGGATCACTCAAAAACAAAAAGGGGGATCTGTGGAATGCCTGGGAAACAACGGACATGTTATGAGTGATCCAGACTGAGTGGCATCACTGTAATCAGGCTGTAGCTGTTGGGAAGAACACCGGCAAGGCCGAGAGGATGAGAAACTGCGTGAGTAGCAAAGAAATAAGGATGCCGGACTGTGGGAAATAAGATGTTTGCCTAACAGAAGAACTACGTGTGAACACCATAACGGGACCAACCATAGAGG
The DNA here is from genome assembly GCF_965140245.1 of Athene noctua. Lineage (NCBI taxonomy): Eukaryota > Metazoa > Chordata > Aves > Strigiformes > Strigidae > Athene > Athene noctua. Next base: position 140,080,520 of record NC_134037.1, on the reverse strand, counting down.
GCGTGAAGGCTTGTGGACAGTAGTATAGAACCAATCATAGTTTGTTTGCTTTCATGTGATTGCTCTTCGATAGTATGTGGGATGCTTTGTACTTGATAAGGTACCTTCGACAGTTTAAGGTGTGCTGTATTACAGAGTCGAGCTGCCATACACTTTCTTTTGCTTGCCCAGGGGCATGGATGTAAAGATTTTGATGGGATGTGTTGTTTTAATCTATCCGACCACAGTCAATTAATTCAAAACCAATTACAATGGATGAAGCAACGTTTACAAAAAAACACAAGTGGTTGTCAATCCTTGAGACAAATGGTTATAATCTGTGTTTGATCTGTCCCTATGGCTACAAGGTCTGTTACAAGAAGGATTGCGGTGATTAGGAATAGTACTATTGATTGTAGTAATTATTAAAATAGCATATATTTGTATAATGACAAATATTAGTAAATTTATGCTTGTGCAGCCTGCATAAAAAGAAAAAGGGGGAATTGTTGGAGAACGGCTTGCAGAGAGCAAGGCCATGGGTCTCTGCAGAAGCTGATTGCAGCCATCTGAGGTAAACAAAGGAATAAACCCAGGGTACAGTTATGCCAAACAACAGACTGTTATGTTAACAAAGAGAGAAACTGAGGTACACAATGGCCTTGATGGTAAAAACAACCTTGGGAAAGGAGGCAGGCCAGAAGAGGGAAGATGTTGTGACATGTCTGAGATGCCAGAGGGGGCTGGGATATTATAATGTAGCTTTTTACATGTATCCAATAGATTTGTGAGTAGTATGCATGATTATTGTAGAGTGCTTATATAAGGGGTGATTTCTGTCAATAAAGTTGAAGCTTGCTCTATCATTCACATTGAATCGGCTGCTTGCTTCCTCCGCCCGCTGCAGTTTATTACACCAGGCGATGGAACTTATTAACTATGGTGGAGAAAATGCACATTCTGTCAAACTGCATTTTTGCCTTGCCTGTCTTTGGAATGGATCGGGAGATTGTTCATGTATCAGCAGGAGGAAACATTTCATGCTTCACACCATATCAAATCACATTTATTACAGACACACATTTTGATCAGTAGGCCCCAATTATTTGTATCCACAGATCCAAAACCAACATCTGAGGAGGCAATCCAGTTCACTGAGGTTCGTTCTTAACTAATACTAGAATAATTTCAAACGGAAGGAAAGCAATTTTGCCAGGACCTCAGGAGATCATCTACTCCAACTCCCCCTAATACAAGCAAACACTCTCAGAGCAGGTCCAACTACATCTGGTACCTGCAGGAGCAAATCTGGAATCAGTGAAGGAGTTTCCAGTCTGGGCCATGCTGACACTTTGCACATGTGCAGCTGGTGAGTGGAATGACCTGGTAAATGTTATGAGAAAGATCAAAAATAATTGAGAGACAAAGAGGAGTTTGGGATGATGTGGGTGAGATTAATAATTAGTGGCTGTCAAAAGGTTCTTCCAGGAAACAGGTTTAACCTGGATTTTATGGTTATGAGAGGCGACAGGTTTGCTTGGCAACTGCAGGTATTTGCGTGGCCCAGCCATGCTTTGGCATTGGGAGTGTGGTGAAACTCTCTGCAGCGCAGCGTTTCTGTGAGACAGGTGCGTGAGCCAGCTTGGGCTGCACACCACTTGAGGGGGTGAAGTGAGGAGGGGCCTCAATGCATGCTGCATGAGAGTGTTACTCTCTGCTTATTCTGAAGCGTTTACATCCCTGAACAGCTGATTCGAGTCAACTACACATAGCTGCTGAGAGATCCACATTTTAAACAAACACCTGAGGCAAAATATGGGGAACCTCTGGAGGTTGCCAGGGAACCTGTTCCCATCTGAATATGGTAGTGATCAGCCCAGGTGCTTCCAGAACCATATGAGGCCAGCACTAGACAGATGTATGCCCCACCTCTGCCGTAGAGATCGTCTAGTAAGGAGTGCTTAAACTCATGCAAAAGGTCTGATGTTGTGGCTGGACTCAGTGATCTTAAGGGTCTCTTCCAACCTAAATGATTCTGTGATTCTATGTTGATTTAAAAACAGCATCATGAGATACAATATCTGAGATCCTCATGAGTTCACAGACATGCCCTTATGTTTTGCTGACTCTGGCTCCAGTTGCTGCCTGTGGCAGCAGTCTTCACTTCATCAGCTAATTCAAATGATTTTAGGAAGGGAGTAGAATGGTCTACTTTCCTTATGATGCTTGCACTGCTCATCCCTGTCAGGTCATGACTTTCCCTGTGGTTTTCTGGGCTTTCACCAGCATTACAAATGCTTTGCCAGTTCTGCATGAGAGGCCTATATTTCAAGAACTTCTTGTGAACCCGTTACAGGTCAACACCTGCCATTCTCACAATGTCCAGAGCAGGGTTTTGCTAGCAGCTTGGATGACTCATTTTTCTACTCCTTCGTTATTCCTGGCTGGTCTGATGATTAAACTAGCCTTAAAAAATGCAGTCTCTTCAGAATAAATTTAAACAGAGCAATGGTTTGTCTTCTCAGCAGTGTTGTTTTGGGTTTGTTTTTTTTATATATATTTCACTCCTGGTGATACAGTAGAAGGTCTACTGGGTTTGAAGCTAGTTATGTATTTAAGTAACCCTTCGAGTCTTTAAGGTTTTAAGTCTCCATCACAAACATATTTTTGTGTTGTAATTTTCTGTGATGCAATGGATGTCTGGGATTGCCTCATTCATAGGAAGCAGAGGAAGATTCTCAGAACAATTTCTGATACATGCTTTTACTAATAGTCAATAGGGTTGGGGCACTTGATTCCTTACAAGGCCTTTGAGACTTCTGTAATCAGTCCTAATCTCCATCTCCTGATAACGTTTGCCAAGGAAAGACTTGGTCTAAGAGTTTATCCTCTCTTACTCTGATAGGGAACAGATATTCCTCCACGTACCTGTCATTCACACACTGAAGACAACATATCAGGCAAATAAAAAAATAAAATAACCCCCCAACTTTTGCTCTTGGCTTCCCAAAAGCAAAGGCCCTCACTTCATTTTCCTTGTCAAGGATTTGCTGGTTTCTGAAGTCAAGTGTTCAGCTTCATACCCTTGCAGGGATATATATGATAACAACATTTTCTCAATGGACATCCAGAAAAAGAGAACAAAACTCCCTGTTCACTTCTGGAGCATAACCACGCAATGACTAGGACTTTTTTCCACAGTGGTAGTTTCTTCTAGGGTCTCTTCAAATGACCTGAAGGTAGAGACTGGAAAAGGATCCCTGCACAGAGTTGCTTTTGCTTGGAAATAGGATGCTTGAAGACATAACATGCCTTCATCGAGGAAAACCTCTATCCTTTGCTAAATTACAAAGTCACTCCATAGGCCGTCTGACCTAAAGACCATACTTTCTTGCCAGGGTTTATCCCGCAGTTCAAGCACTGAAGCCCCCAGAATGTTCACTCGAGTTAATGATCTTGAACTACTCCATGGTACTTATGCCATGGGACTCCATGGGCACTTAAGCGACTGTACCATTTCTTCCCTTCAATCAACTGCAGACTGTGGACTTAATACATTGTACTTGATCTGGTTATTAGTAATTCTGAGTTTTTCCCTATGAGGCTGAAGTATCCTTTGTTAGGCAAACCAGGCAGGGTTCCCCTAAGGCAGGAGGAGGGAGGTAAAGAAATGTGATCAATATAATCTGTGGTGTTAATGGGGCTATGCCATTTCCCATCAGTGAAAGATTTGGCCCTCTGTGCTAACAGCAATCCATGGGTAGTGTTCTGGAGCAGGGCATCCCAAACATGCTGTTAAAATCTATTACTTACAAATCCTCAAGCAACTTTCTAGGCAGTATTTTTTACAATTCACTGTACATAATTTAAATTATATTGTTTTACTTGGGGCAGGGTGGAGGGGGAAGGAAAAACTACTGTAAGCAGTTATTTTATTACTGGCTATAGAAACTGGAAAAAAAAAGTATTACTTTAATTGAAGTTGGTGTTCCAGTGAAATTTCTCAACATGGAAATTAAACCTCCTTCTTAGGAGACTGTAGCTCCTCTTCTTTGGGCTTCTAAAACTGGTTTTTTTTGGTTTTGTTTTTTTTTTTTCCCCAAAGCCCAGTACAAATATAGTTTCTGCTTTGTAGTTTGCCTCTTTTTTCAGAAAGAGAGCATTGGCCTCAGTGGTGATGTCTTGTTGTGGGCAAGCTTCCAGCTGTGCCTTCAGGTGCTGCTGTGGTTAGTTCAGATGCCTGAGCGGCATTGTCCACACCTAGGCCAGACATCCCCTTGGCCTTTGGGACTTCATCAGTGGGTTGGACTCTTCATAGCTCAGGATCTGTTACATGAATGTTGGGAAGCAGAAAGGGACTTGACTTCAGGAAAATCTAGTGTCTCACATGGTTTTCTTTCTTCTCCTTAACAGACTGCTTCAGCATGTGTCCCCAGCAGGGTCACAGGTCCTGCCAGAAAACCTGCTCCAGTGTGGGCTCTTCTCCACAGGTCACAGCTTCCTTCAGGGCACATCCACTTGCTCCAGTGTGGGGTCCACCAAAGGCTGCAGGTGGAGATCTGCTCTACCAGTGACCTCCACGGGCTGACAGGGGACAGCCTGCCTCACCATGGTCCTCTCCATAGGCTGCAGGTGAATCTCTTCTCCAGCACTCAGAGCACCTCCTCCCCCTCCTTCTTCACTGACCTTGGTGTCTGCAGGGCTCTTTTTCTCACATTTTTTATTCTTTCTTAAATATGTTATCACAGAGACACTATCAATGTCGCTGATTGGCTCAGCTTTAGCCAGCAGCTGCAACTGGCTCTGTCTGACATGGGACAGCTTTTGGTGTCTTCTCCTAGGAGCCACCCCTGCAGCCCCTCTCCTACCAAAACTTTGATGCATAAACCAGCCCGCTTCATCGCACACTGTATGCATACCTTTAGACAGCTCCAATTAGGACTGCCACAGTGCCACACAAGATGAGGATGAGTGAAGCATGGTGAAGAAAACCAAGTCCAGAGAACGGCTGTGGAGATTTAGGGATCCAGAAGGTTTGCTGAAAGGATTGGTAGTAAAGAAATGCTTCTCACTATCCTTCCCAGAACTCTTTGCAAATTACTACTTCCTGTCTCAAAAGCCAAGAAAGCATGAATGCTGCTTTTCATGGTAAATTGAAGGTAGAGATGGAACATGGGCAATGTGCCACCATTCTCAGCTCAGTGCTAGGTTTTGGTTTGGGTATTTTTGTTTGTTTCATTTTGCTTTACCAATGTTTGTAGACAATACAGCCTGCTAGTCTAGATTTTCCAATGTATTTGAACACCCAAGGATAGATAAAAGGATATATAGCACTCACTGCAAAGCCTTTCAGATATGTATTTGTATCTTTTGGTACCTTAGCATGGCTCAGGAGTAGCAAGTTGCCCTGAACCAGCAGCAGGGCACATGTTACTCTGGTGTCACAGAATCACAGAATCGTCTAGGTTGGAAAAGACCTTGAAGATCATCCAGTCCAACTATTAACCTAACACTATTTCCCAACTACACCATATCCCTCAGCGCTAAGTCGATCCTACTCTTAAACCCCTCCAGGGATGGGGACTCCACCACCTCCCTGGGCAGCCCATTCCAATGTCTAACAACCCCTTCTGTAAAGAAATGCTTCCTAATATCTAGTCTAAACCTTCCCTGGTGCAATTTGAGGCCATTACCTCTTGTCCTATGACTTACTGTTTCATTAAACAGCTCTCTGCAGCCTCCTTTCAGGTCGCTGTAGAGGGCGATGAGGTCTCCCCTCAGCCTCCTCTTCTCCAGACTAAACACCCCCAGTTCCATCAGCCGCTCCCCATCAGACCTGTGCTCCAGACCCTGCACCAGCTCCGTTGCCCTTCTCTGGACACGCTCGAGTCATTCAATGGCCTTTTTGGGGTGAGGGGCCCAAAACTGAACACAGTCATCAAGGTGCAGCCTCACCAGTCCTGAGTACAGGTGTCAGATCCCTTCCCTGTCCCTGCTGGCCACGCTATTGCTGACACAAGCCAGGATGCCATTGGCCTTCTTGGCCCCCTGGGCACACTGCTGGCTCCTGTTCAGCCAGCTGTCAATCAACCCCCCCCAGGTCCCTCTCTGACTGGCAGCTCTCCAGCCACTCCTCCCCAAGCCTGTAGCGCTGCTGGGGGTTGTTGTGGCCCAAGGGCAGCCCCCGGCATTTGCCCTTAGTGAAACTCCCCCAGTTGGGCTCAGCCCATGGCTCCAGCCTGTCCAGGTCTCTCTGCAGAGCCTCTCTACCCTCGAGCAGATCAACACTCCCGCCCAACTGGGTGCCGTCTGCAAACTGACTGAGGGTGACGTATCATCTGTTAACAGATGATACTCGTTTTCCTGTAGAACTTATCACCATATTGATGCCCACTGCTGTCTGAGGAGCATTTGTCAGTATTATACTTTGAATTCCAGATGGAGCAGACTGGGGTTCCCATCAAATTTCAAGCCGCAGATTCTACCTGAGTGTTTCATGAGTGAGCTGTAGATTAATAAGCATAATCATAGCTTCTTCAGTCAACCACAAGTCTTGGTAAGTTTGATGAAGTACCTTCTCTTCTCTTTTCTTTCTCATAACACACAATGATTATGACAATAAAGATCATAAAATCATAGAATAGTTTGAGTTAAAAGGGACTTTTAAAGGTCATCTAGTCCAGTTCCCCTGCAATAAACAGGGACATCTTCAACTAGATCAGGTTGCTCAGAGCCCCATCCAGCCTGACCTTGAATGTTTCCAGGGATTCTTTCAATGCAGCCCAGGATGCAGTTGGCTTTCTGGGCTGTGAGAGCACATTGCCAGCTCATGTCCAGCTTTTCACTCACCAGTACCCCCAAGTCTCCAAAGAGAAGATGACAGTATGTTTTAATTTTTAGATGTTTTCTCAAGCAAAATGAATATTAATTCTGTGCCTGAAAGCATCTATTTCCTGAGCCATAACTTCTAGTCTCTGTTATTCATAATGTGTCCTTTGGCTTCTTGACATTCTCCAGAGATGTCCCAGTCTCTGGCAACATGTCACTTATTAGGACTAATTTCTACAGACCCTGAGTGGCTTCTGGGATGACACTGGGGTCCTCCTCAGGAAGACTAGGAGGGCTGGCTCTCATTGTTGCTGTGAGAGAAGCAGTCCCCCAGTACCAGCCCTTAGCACTCCAGCCTCTTAATTTTGTGCTACTACTGGCCAGAGGCAGCTGACACAAGAGTTGACTTTTTGCTCGGTTCCTCACTACATGTGCCATCATCTCAAGAATGAGCCTGTGGCTGTGTGTTGCTCAGATGCATCATGCAACTGAACGTAAGATGCTTGGCTGACAGATAGCAGGACAGCCCTGGACAGCGGCCCAAAAGATGATGATCTTTATATGTCAGTAAGTTCTCCAGCTCATATTGCATCCTTGCCACCAGTCATCCATATTCCCAGCACTGACTGCTACAGCTTATTTAACAGTCTAAGCATATGCAATAGAAAGCTATCCTGAGGGTTCTGGAGTCATTGCAAAAATTGAGATACTCCAGGTAAATAAACAATCTGCTGGTCTGGCATGCATCATTAAACGATATCAATAAAAGATGCATAGGGGGTAACTCAAGGACAAACATTGCATTACTTGCTTCTTTAAGTACAGTGTTTCTAAAGAACTAAAACAAAGACCCCCAAATAGTCAAAGGAGCAATTCCAGTTTAGACCCTGTAAATCTAGTGCTGGTAGTTGATGCCTTTGTCCTTGAAATGCTGATGTTTCAACCCCAAGCCCCAAATTAAGGCTGACATATGGGTGATTCCCACAGCCCTTCACAAAGGGGGGGTGAGTTTGCCTTTAGGCTTCCCTCCAGGGTGCAGCCGGCCCTGCAGACAGAGCCATTGGGTAAATGAGCCCCAGGGGTCCCACATTCAGTAACAAAGGTCAGGTGTCCCACTGAGGGGTAAGAGCTGGGACCACTTGCAGGAAGGGCAGTGTCTGTCTGTGAGGTGGATGCTCTTTGCAGAGTTCCCTGTTGGGGAAGGACCTCCTGCCTCCCTGGAACTGGGCTCCAGTCAGGTCTGGCTTTTATAAGTGTGGGCTGTGTAGAGATTCAGTATGTGGCTTCCTTGGTCTTATGTGTTTGGCTTGTTGACTTAGTTGTCTCCCGTCCCTTCTATGAGAGGCTGCATTTCACCATTTATTCCACCCATTGTTGGTTGTGTGGTGGTGTTGTTGGGGTCACTGGGATTGATGTCAATTATGTATAATCTGACTGACTTGTTTGTACCCCCAGCGCTCACCCATGTACTGATACTTTTGTATCAAATACAATTTGTTATTGGTTCATCTTTATGCTGGCTGTGTCCTTTATGCTAGGCCTAATAATTGGCAAAACAGTCCTGTACAGAATTTCTGCCTTCCTTTGGGGTAACTGGTATCTTCCAGGATGACTGCTATCAAGGTTGCCTGTTCTGTTTGTTGTTTATATTCATGTGCCAGACAGAGGCAGGGATCTGAGCAGGCAATAAGAACTTGCAGCTTTGTTTCATTTCCTACTGCCATGTAACAGTGTCCCTAGCAAGACAGTGTTTGCAAGAGGAGGTCTGCAGATGTGAGTGTCCAGCTTAACTGCAGCTTCTATGCCTGTATGATTTCACTCTGCACCCTTTATTTCACATCAGCTCTCAGGGGAGTCAAGTGCTGAATATGTTTAGTGAAGCTTGGTGTGACAGAGCCCCTGCAAGTTCCTGCTCTTGGAGTCTGCTCATGCCAGCACAGTAGTGACAATGGATTTCTGCTAAGACCCTGGATGTCACAGCACTAACCCTGTCATAGCAAGCATCTGTGTCCCCCAACCATGCTGCTACTATGGAGTCCAGCAGCAGTTCTTCAGAGCTTGAGTCTACTGTGCACCTGAATGCTATCAGCTGCTTTTTGGAGACAACAGCCTTCTGCTTAGCAAATGATCCATGTGATGCAGGTGGAGCATGGTTTGTTACTGCTAGCAATGGGAAGGAGAACACATAAATACTGTGGAGTTGAGCAGTTGCTTTGTTTATTACTCCTGTCTATCTGGCTGCTGCCATACAGAAATCAACTACTATCCATTTAATGCCAGGTGGCAATAATACTTAGATCTCAGTGGAAATGTGTATTTCTTGAGAAGATGGATCAGTGCTGTCAGATGAATGTTGCCCTGGTTGAGAGGTATCTTTGACCAGCCTTCTGGGCCTGCCAGACCCTGCTTTACATACATGTTTATTGTTCTGTATAACTGACTCCTTTTCTGATTGCACAGCCTTCAAACCAGGTGCCTGGCAGTAACCATCTATTTCAAGAGGCATGTAAACTATCTTCTGTCCTGCCTGGAATTCAGTACACCTTAACAATGCTGGCTGCAGGAAAGCTTCAATCTATTTCCAGCTTTCACTTTGGCAGGTTATTGATATGTAGCTTGTAACACTGTTACTGATTTTATTATCAATTGAAGTTAAATTGTGTTTGATTTTAATGTAAGTATAGAATTAAGGGATATTTTAGTAAAAATCATTTTACATTCATTGTATTTTGAATCTAGCAACCGACTGCTACTCTAAAATCCCCTGTACAACCCTGTACCAAGGCTGAAGGAATTGGCTGTAATTGTTTAGTAGGAACGGTTAGAACCTAGGTAACAAAACACGAGGTGATTTGTAAACTGGTTTATAATACATGCATAGGACTAGAAGAATGCAAGTAGTTGTCAAGGTCCAGGATGAATGGGAACTGAGGGAAGTAACTGTAGCAGCTTGCAGGTACCTGCCAAGAAAACCGTGTCCTTAAAGCAAAAGGTAATTCCGGCAGGGGGAGATCGCGACCACCGACTCATGGGCCACCTACTCACATTACACCCCAGACCCATTTCTAGACATTTCTGATCTTTACTGCGCAGAATCAGAAATAGGAGGAGAACGTTAATGATTTCTTGGAAGTTGTGTGCTTATGTATGAAGACTTAATGAATATATATGAGTGAGTTCTATATAAGGTGTGTGATTCTGGTGCTCGGCACGTGTTGTTGGTGAGAGCACTCCCTTACATGTCCGGCTGTCAATAAAGAAGTGTCTGCTTACCTGCATCAAATGGGTGTCAAATAGTTATTTGTATCCGGGATTTCGGTGACAGTTTCTGACGACCCAGATGTGACCTCACTGGTAGAGACCGGAGGAGACGTGGACCTGATTGATTCCAGCCGGAACCAAGGATTTCTCGGGGACACACATGGATCCCTGATCCATAAGGCTCTTCGTGACATAACCTAGATTTCGGTAAGACTCTTCTTTTGTGTATTAAAGTAAGTGGGTGAGGGGGTCACCCCGCATGGTCTGTGGGAAGGGGGCGGGGGAGTGGCCGTGCCCGGCGTCAGCTGTGGGACAGGCTGATTGACTCGCCGCGCCCGGCGTCGCCCGCAGGGAGGGGGCACGCGAGGGCGTCGCCGCGCCCGGCGTCGCCCGCGGGGATGAGTTGAGGGTATCAGCTCGCCAGGCGTCGCCCGTGGGAAGGGGGTGAGAGTGTTGCCGTGCCCCGCGACGCCCGTGGGAAGGGGGTTAGAGAGTGACCACATCGCCTGTGGGAAGGGGGTGAGGTAGTCGCCGCGTCCTGTGTCGCCCGTGCGAGGGGGGTGAGAGAGTCGCCGCGCCCCACCCCGCCCATGGGAAGGGGGTTAGGGAGACGCCGCGACCCGCCCCACCGGAGGGAACCGGGTGAGGGAGTCGCCACGCCCCGCGTTGCCTGTGGGAAGTGGATGAGGGTGTCGCCGCACCCCGCATCGCCCTTGGGAAGGTGGTTAGAGACTCGCCGCACCCCGCTTCGCCTGGGGAAGGGGGTGATAGAGTCGTAGCGCCCCGCGTCGCCCGTGGGAAGGGGGTGAGGGAGTCGCTGCATCCCTGGTCGCCCGTGGGAAGGGGGTGGGAGACTCGCCGCTCCCCGCGTCGCCCGTGGGAAGGCAGTGAGAAATTCGCCACTCCCCACTCGTGGGAAGGGGGGAGAGAGTCGACGCGGCAGGCCCTGGCGGTGGGAAGGGGGCAAGGGGGCCGCCGCGCCCCGCGTCGCCCGTGGGAAGGGGGCGAGGGGGCCGCCGCGCCCCACCCATGGGAAGTGGTTTAGAGAATCGCCACAGCCCGCGTCACCCGTGGGAAGGGTGTGTGAGGGTCGCCGCGCCCCGCTTTTCCCGTGGGAAGAGGGTGAGAGAGTCGCTGCGCCCTGCCCGTTTTAAGTGGGTTAGAGAGTGAGTTGCCGCGCCCCGCCCATGGGAAGGGGGTGAAAGAGAGGGTCGTCGCGCCCCCCCGTGGGAATGGGTTTTGAGAGAGAGTCGCCCCGCCCGTAGGAAGGGGGTGAGGGGGTCGCCCTGCCCCGCCATATAAGCCTGCCTGTCAGACACGTCAAAAGCTGCGCTGGATTGGGCTAGAGGATCCTCCTGTATTGGAAGCCTAGGCGTCTGCCCGTAAGACATAAACGAAAGCTTTTGCAAGTTTGGACAATTGGATTTGGAAACAAGAGAACCTGTATGCTATAGAGTTCTCAAAGGTAGTGCCTCTAACAGAAAGTTAGAAGTTTTATGCACTCAGTTCTGGTATTGGTTGTTTCGCCGATTGAATATTGTGTAGTAATTAAGAACTGCTTTGTATTGTGTTCTATACCTTTATTTGTTGTAGTAATTGTCGAAAAGTGTGAGTGTGTTTGTAAGTGTGAGACGTGCAATTGAGCACGAAGCGAGTGCGGAGTTCGGATCCGCGGTTCTGTTATCTCGCGAGGGGTGCCGCCGGAGAAGGTTGAAGCGATAGACTTGAGCGAGTGATTGATTGTATATTGTGTTACAAATTAACTGAACCATGGCATCTAAGCTGACTCATTTGTGTAGAAGTAAAAGTATGGGTAATCTGGCTGCAAATGACAAAGTTCTGAAAACTTCTCTGTTAGGATGTTTGTTAGCACATTGGGGAGATTTGCATGATGATTTGCGAAAGAGTCAGATGATTGAATATTGTAATCACTGGTGGTCTCTGTATACTTTGCATGATCAGGAAAAATGGCCCATGAATGGGACATTAAATTCTAATACCATTTTGCAGTTAATGCTGTTTTGCAGAAGGGAAGGAAAATGAAGTGAGGTGCCATATGTTGATTTATTCTTTTATTTAAGGCAAAGGAAGGATTGGCAGAAAGAATGTAAGTTGATTAGTAGGGATAATTTAGTAATGGCTATAACTTCTGACGATAAAAAGGTGAAAAAGTGTTGTTCAACATGTGAACTTGGAAAAGATTGTTTAAAGGAAAGAATTGCTTCTACTGAAAAGGATGAAGGGCCAGAATTAGATATATACCCTCCACAGAGATAATGGCATCGGGGGTGAGAATATAGAGAACAGGTAGAGGAACCTGAGAGTAGTGCAATAGAGCATGTGGAGGAAGGGCCGTCTGAGGTTGTAATTCATACCCCTGTTTCTCGAAAGAACTCGGCAGCAGGTACAAACAATAGCTCCCCTGCAGCAGGGAGTTGGCAATGATGGGCCTGTTGGAGAACGGCTTGCAGAGAGCAAGGCCATGGGTCTCTGCAGGAGCTGATTGCAGCCATCTGAGGTAAACAAAGGAAAAAACCCAGGGCACAGTTATGCTTACAAAGGACTGTTATGTTAACAAAGAGAGAAACTGAGATACACAACGGCCTTGAGTATGATGGTAAACAACATTGGGAAAGAAGGCAGGCCAGAAAAGGGAAGATGTTGTGACATACCTGAAATGCCACAAGGGACTGGGATATTATAATGTAGCCTTTTACATGTATCCAATAGATTTGTGAGTAGTATGCATGATTATTGTAGAGTGCTTATATAAGGTGTGATTTCTTTCAATAAAGTTGAAGCTTGCTCTATCATTCACATTGAATCGGCTGCTTGCTTCCTCTGCCTGCCGCAAAGAAGGTTTGCTGAAAGAGAATCCAAGATGAGAAAATGTTCTCTGAAGATTAGTGGGGTCAGGGGCTCTATGTGCTGGGGACCCCAAAGAACAAAAAAGCCCTCAATAAAACTTAAAGCGGGTCCTCAGTGTCAAGAGGTAGAGTTCCTTGTGGACTCAGGAGCCAAAAGATCTACCATTCAGGCTTTACCTCCAGGTTGTAAGGTATCATCAGAAAAAGTTAATGTAATAGGGGCTAAAGGTGAACCATTTGAAGTCCCGGTTCTTCATAATATAATTATTGAATCAATATGAAAATATGTGATTGGAACATTTTTATTAATACCAGAAGCAGATTATAATTTGCTTGGACGGGATCTGATTATAGAATTAGGAATCAATTTGGAAGTGGAAGAAAAAGAACTCAAAGTCAGATTATGCCCCCTTACAGCTGCGGATGAAGAAGAGATTAACCCAGAAGTATGGTATACCCCAGAGACAGTGGGTAGACTGGATATTACCTCCTTTTGAAGTAACCATTAGGAACCCAGAGATCCCGACCAGAATCAAACAGTATCCTTTGCCGCAAGAAGGCAGGAAAGGCTTAAAGCCTGAAATAGAAAGACTCCTTAATAAGGGACTACTGGAACCTTGTATGTCGCCTTTTAATACTCCAATATTGCCCGTTAAAAAAGCAGATGGGAGTTACAGATTAGTGCATGATTTAAGGGAAATAAACAAGAGAACTGTTACTAGGTTCCAGTAGTAGCAAACCCTCACACGCTATTAAGCCAATTGAACCCTGAACATCAATGGTATTGTGTCATCAACCTAAACGATGCATTTTGGGCCTGCCCTCTTAAAGAGGAATGTAGAGATTATTTTGCCTTTGAATGGGAGAACCCTAACACTCACAGGAAATTAAGATGTCCTAGGTTAAATGTTTACCTCTGGCCCTACTAAATATCAGAACCCAGCCTAAAACAGATACCGGGATATCTCCCTTTAAAATGTTATATGGAATGCCTTATGATTTGGAAATGCCTCCTGATCACCCTCAAATTAAAGACGCAAGAATAATATCCTACCTAACACAACTAATGGCAAGGAGAAAACAACTACAAGCCCGGGGAATGGTGGTACAAAGGCCTCCTTTGGACCTAACAATGCATCAAATTCAACCAGGAGATAAAGTATTGATTAAATCGTGGAGAGAATCTTCCTTGACCACCCCGTTGGGAAGGACCCTATGTTGTTCTTATCACTACAGAAACTGCTATTCGAACGGCTGAGAAGGGGTGGACGCATACCAGTCGAGTAAAAGGACCTATACAAGATTCGTCCTGGCAAGTGACCAGCTCTCCTGGGGATCTACGAGTCACCCTTCGAAAGACCTAAACGAACACTGTGAAAATCAAGGTACAAGACACGACAAAAGGACTCAATAAGTGAGACATTAATATTTTGTCCAATTGAAACCTCTATTTGTTTCCCTTTTGTGTGTATAGAGTATAACATATGTAAAGAAGGCTGGTGGATTCATAATACATTTGAGGTGAACCTCCGATCTAGCTGTAACCAGTGTTACTGACTGGAATGGAGACTAACTAACTGGGTCTTAAAATTGGAATAACAGCGGGGAAAACAATTGGGGAAAACAAAAAAACAACCACAAACAAAAAAAAAACCAAACCCCCAACTCTAAAACTTGGTGGGAAATAGGTATTAAAGGAATAAATCCTGAAAAAAAAGAGTACACTCACCCGAACTGGCCTACAAAATACCAACTTCAAATTCCCTGTCAAGGGCCTGAGGTTAAAGCTAAAAACTAGGAGGCCTATGTATCCTGGACTAGAAGTAAAATTGTACCCCTGAAGAATACGACTGCTGCTGAGAAGATGAAACACACTGCTGCTCGACGCAACAGAGTAGGCAGAGGAGGCAGAGACGTACACCGGTGGGGAAAAACTTCAAACCCTACTCTGAGGGAAAAAAGGCTCCCAAGAAGTAAAGGCCAGAAAGGGGTGCAAAGCACCTTGACTCTAAAGTAGCAAGCCCCCCCCCCCCTTCTATAGAAGTTGTGAAAACTTTCAGAATCCTACCAACCTTCTATTGGATTTATTGGACTATCTGGATAACAAAGAAATGGAGTTTCCACCCTTCTCAATACATTCTGAGCATACTACTCATAACACATATACCACAAGCATGGGCAGGACTGAACCACCAGCCCCATCAACCTTTTGAATGGACCCTAACTACTGAAAGAGGTAACCAAAAGCAAATACAGACTATAATAACATCAGGGGCACCACCATTTGTAAGTCCCCTGTGTACACTGGTGCCCTTAACACCTTGCACACAGGACTCAGGATTTTATATTTGTCCCAGTTCCAACCCAGGAACAAGCTACTGCAATTATCCTGACCAATTCTATTGTAAGTATTGGGGATGTGAGACTATAAGCCTCAGATTGGGTACCAGGAGCACGGCCGTTCATATTATTAATTTTAATCTTAACTTTTGGTCCTTGTATATTCAATAAGATAGTAGCAATCATTAAGAATAAGTTAGAAACAGCTCATTTAATGATCGTGGGAACTAAGTGTGAACCTCTGGGAGGAACACCAAAAATGGAGGAAACTTTCATCCTGAGCCAGCAAGCACTCAAAAGATTTGATGAACAACATGGTGAAAAGGAAAAGGAGGATTGTGATAGGTGGTAAACCGTCTGTTCATCAAATTCAGCGAACTGTAACATGAACTATTGCGTATTGTGTAATACAAACAGTAAATGCTTAATCGAACTAACATGATAGTGTAAAAAAAAAAAGTGACAGGAAGGGGGGGACGGGACAACAAGAGAAGAAGCATCTGTGTGTCAGAAGATGTGGAGAATTGCAGGCGCATAATTGAATAAAACAGGAGGATGTTCACGACCATGAATTGCATTATGCAAAGGGATTACTGGGCCTAGACTGATAAGAACACTGCAAACTCAGAGGATCATCACATTCCAAGCTACACCGTGAGGAGGACCTACGGCCTTCCTCCCAGAAGACCACCCCCCACGATTTGAAGACCCCTGACCGTAGTTTTAACAGCTTCTGCGCAAGCGTAAAGGACTGATAAGCTAATTACCATATGAAGTGGGAGTAGGCGGGTTCAAGTAATGAATATGTATAGTGTATAATGACTATGTAATACTTTGTAGTATAAGATTGAAACAGAGTGCCCTGGGGAGTGCGGGCCGTTTTTGGAGCGGGAGACTCCCCGGCCGCCCAGCGCTGTTCTGCTCGTTGCCGCTTGCTAAATAAAAAAATTGGGAACTCTGACTCAGGCAATTTTAAGAAGTCAGTTTATAACATGATGTAAAAGGGCTCAACACCCAGCATGGGGTTTTGCCCTTGGCCTTGGAGCAGTAGAGTTAGGATGAAACCCCATCCCATCCCATTTGTCTCAAAAGTCCCTGTTGGCACAGGGACCTTTTTGTGAAAGGTGTAACAGCCATTTATTTTCTCCTTTCCCTCTAATTCCTATAGGCATCATTCCCTGGAGTGTGCAGCTGGCTACCAGCATTCTGCTGCCTTGCTGGCAGCTGGGATCCCCGTGCCCATGGGGTTTAATCTGGGCCCAGTTATTAATAGGCTCCTAGATGGAAGTTACTCTCACCTCAGGTTACGTTGCTCTTTGCAGAAGTCCTTCTACCTTCAGCTCAAGACTTGGCTCAATGTTCTTTGGCAGAACATTAGAGTAAAGCCAAGGTCATGTAAATCAGTCACAGTGGTGAAGACAAAGGAGGCAGACACATGTCACTCCAGCTCTGAGGGCAAGCTAGGCATGCAGAAAGACAGTGGGGCTCAGCTTGGATCATAAAAGAGGAAAAAAAAGATTGTACAGCTCTATGCTGGGAGTTCAGCAACTTCATCCTCCTATGAGAGTCTATTGTGACACAATCCTTGGCTGAAGGGTAGATGAGCATGTCTACATCCTAAACTCACTGGAGAGCGTTGTGCATGGAGAGACACCAAGGACATGATGACAGCAGGACAGATCCAGCTCGCTCTTGCTTCTCAGAGCCTCATAAGGAACCTGTCTTTCCTTACATATAACAAGTGAAGGCTCCTCTGGGCATCTTCTCTCCACCTCATTTCACCTGCTCTTCCTCTTCTTTCAAGTAGAGGAGGCTGGGAGCAGGATAGCGTGGATGGGAAGACTGCCCCTATGTCTAGTTTCTCCTCTGAACCGTAAATGAAGAGGGGTTTCAATTTCAAGGTAAATTCATGTATAGTGAATCCTCAAATCCTTGTGTTGTGATGAGAACCAAAGTCCCAGATCTCTTAGGTGCCCTGAAAAATGTCATCCTGTGTTTAACACTGTCTTGGGCCTCCAGAACTGTGCCTCTGCTGGAGCGGTACAGACCCAACTGGCACACGGCTCTCTTCCTCTCAGTTTGTAGACATTTCACTGCAGAAGTTCAAGCTGACTTCATTTCATCTGAGTCCACACGCGATCATGTGAGTCACTGGGCAAACTACAAGGAGGGGGTAAGGGACTCCCCAGAGATGTTTCTGGAAGCTTTATGACAACCAGGAAATTTCCAGCAGTTTCTGAGATCAATTCTCCCAGTAATCTTTGAAGATCTTCTTATTTATGTGCTTTAACCTTGTTTATTCAGAGAGCCAAGGTCATGCAGGGGAGGGCTTGCACAGAACAACAGCCCACAAAAAAAAAAAAAAAAAAAAGGCACGCAGAAAAGACAAGCAGAATGACTCTATCTTGAGCTTTTATTAACGTTTCCAGTGACAGACCTTCAAGTGCTCTCTATATGGCAATTATAGCAACTTCATAGTTAACTGACATGATTCCAAACTGCATCAGACAATCAAGCCTTCCAGTAAGAATGCAGCAGCCACAAGCATGACATGGATGTTTTGAACAGAAGTACCCCAGCTCTTTCTGTAAATTATTGGTGTTATAAACTGACTTCTTAAAATTGGCTGAGTCAGAGTTTCCAATTTCTTTATTTAGCAAGCGGCAACAAGCAAAACAGCACTGGGCGGCCGGGGAGTCTCCTGCTCCAAAAAAGGCCCGCACCGCTCAAGGAATTTTGTCTTAATTTTATACTACAAAGCATTGCATATTCATTAAGTGCCTATACATATACATTACCTAAACCTGCCTACTCCCGCTTCGTATGGTAATTAGTTTATCAATCCTTTACGCTTGCACAGAAGTTGTTAAAACTACGGTCAGGGGTCTTCAAATCATGGGAGGTGGTCTTTGGGAGGAAGGCCGTAGGTCCTCCTCACAGTGTACTTTTCACCCTTTGCCTGGAATGTGATGATTTTACAAGCTTGCAGTGCTCTTATCAGTCTAGGCTCATTACTGGTCTTGAGTAAGGAGATTTATGGATGTTCTTGTTCATGCTTTATAAAGTACAGACACATCTCTCTCTTGTTGCCCCCCCTCCCCCTTTCTTTCACTCTTTTACACAATATCATTTTATCATGTTAGTTCAGTTAAGCACTTGCTGATAGTTCTATATTATGTGCAATAGTTCATATGACAGTTCACCTTTCCATTGTCTTTTTGCTGATGTTGATGAACAAACAGTGTACCGTCCATCACAATTGTCCCATTTTCTCACCAGGCTCCCAGCTGACTGAGAGCGTTGCTGCAGTAATATTAGCTAAGCCTGTATGCATTTATTTCACAAACACTGCATAGCCAGCAACAGAACAGGTAGAGCTCTCCAGTGACATCATGTGTGGGTTTTGACTCAGTGGCAGGGCTACAATTACTTGAGGCTCTCCTCAAATATTTACTAATAAGCAGGCAAAATAACTGAAATAATTCTGGTTATTTTCCTTTCTATTTGCTGCCAATTAAATATTAATAAATAATTACCATCTGTAATGAGACAGTGACTATGACTGATAACTGGTGGTGAGCTTTTGGTGGATGTAAAGTGAAGACCATACATGTATGCTGGATGAGCTGTGCTACCACAAACCCAAGAAATGAAGAGACCAGTAGGTTTATAACTCATAAGCTGTGAAGAGGTGGGTCTGAGAAGTGCTTAGCAGATCCTGCTCCATGTGGTCATCGGTATACCCTGTTAGAGCCAAGTCTAACATACAGCTTTCTGGTTTGAAGGGAGAAGCAGCTCCACAGAAGATTTCTTCAACAGCAGAAGCACTTCTGCAGCTTTGACTGAAGAACTTGTGCCTAAAGCAGCAGTCTTTTAACAGCTCTTAACAGCTCTTTTGGTCATCTGAACACAATTAAGACTAGTTAGTTGTGCCCCCAGAGGAACAGCTGTGTGCCTGCGGCTGCTCACTGCAAAGAGGACCAGATCTGCAGGGGCTAACCTATGGCTAATACAGTACCTTAGCAGGGCAGGGAGTCACCCTGAATTACTCAACACTCTGTTCAAGCTGGGAAAAGAAATGGAATTTTTTTTTTTTTTTTTTTTTTTTACAGGTGATTCTGAACCCCCTAGATTGAATTCATTGTAAGTGAATGTCACCAACTTCTGGTAAGATAAAACAATGCAACTGGGGTGGGAAAGGGCTTGGGGAAGAATGAAAGATTGTTGATTGAGCAAGATGACTTAAATACTCTTCAGTTCTACTTGCAATGTAGAGAAATTTTGAAGGAAAGGCCCTGCAGTATTGAAAATCTAGTGTTGAAAACATAAACACTTTTATTCTAGGGTTTAGGCAGGAAGGGATCTGTGGGGGATCTCTGGTCCAACCTCTCACTCAAAGTAGGGTCATCTTCAAAAGTAACTCAGGAAAGAAAGTCATCTTGAATCCCACCACGATCAGATTTAAAGTATGCTGCTTAGAGCAGAGGGGAGCCTTTTACATGAAAGCAGTGTGACTATATATTCCCATCAAGCATGTTTTCATTTAGCACATGCAACTTTTCCCACTAACTTAAGCAGGAGATTGGCTATCTGGAAGATGTTTTTAGGATAGAGTTGCTTAGCTGCCGTTTTGCTCTTTGCAGAGTAAATGACAGGGAACAGGTTGGGCATAGGAGACAGGCACATTCTCACCTTGGGAAAAGTGAAACTCCCAATTCGCTTTCTTCTTCTCCCCATCTGATAAGCAGTTCTTAGTCAAGAATTTCACATATTTTGGATGTTGAGAGCCTTCACATGTTCCACATGTGAGATGAGCGGGGAGGAGAGACAGCCTCAGCTGAGAGCATCAGAAGAAAAAACCCTAGAGCTGTCTCTTTTTAGTAAACTAAAATATTATTATCTTTGCAAACAGGCTATTTGAAAACTAGTTGCCATTGATTTCATCTGCAATAGTTTTCATCTGAGTTATCAGCAGTGACATAACATGCACAGACCCCGTCTGGCAGTCAGAAGGGTTGAGGGCAGACCTAAATGTAACCCAGCTGTTTGGCTTCCTGCTTTGAAAGAAAAGTGTTCCTGATACCACAGGCTGGGGTTTTCGTCAATAATATGGTAAGAAAATTTAAGATCCTCAAGGCAGAGTTGTCATACTTGTGGAAAGGATGGCAGACTATGTGTTACGTACACTGGGTGACATGTCCCAGCTCTGTGCTTAAGGGACAGCAACAGTGAGCCTGAGCTCCAGGTCTTACTCATTATTAAATTTTATTTTTACAGAAGGGAAAGGGAAACACTTCCCACACTGGCTCCCTACCATCATGCATCTCTGATGTATCATGCTCTGCAGCAAGCATGCCAAGATTGGAGGAGTCCTTCTATTTGCTTCCTCTCTGCTCTGCCTGTGGGTGGGCTCCCAAGAGCAGTGGGGATGAAGCAGCTGCTCAGCTATACCAGTGCTGTGCTGACAAACTCGGCATTGGAGCTGGGCACCAAAAGTTGCTCTGCAGTGGCATATTTTTAGCATCTGGGTTGAATCCCATGTAGTTGAAACAGGTTTGTCCAGCCTGGTTTGATTGGTTTGGCCCAAAAAGCTAAGTGGCAACTCTCATTCTCTGAGCAGAGTAACAAAGCAGAGGCTTGGGATGTCCCAGAGTTATGCACTTCCAGCTTTATGGCCCCAGCACTGGCAGTGTGAGCCATTTCGTGCTTTTCAGTGGAAAGTGATACTTTTAGACTTTGTATTTCAGCTTTATAGGCCATGAAACACTTCTGAAATGCTTCATCCTTGACAGGTTTATGGGCAAAGGTATATCTTCCTTTAATATTTAGTCACGTTCATGCACAAATTACCTGATTTTAGTCACACTAAGGCTGACATACCCTTGCATCACTCTCTGGATTTGAATGTTTTTCTACTTCAGTTCGTACTATTGAAACAGAGGGGTGTGCAAAGAACTGCCCTTTTCCAGTCCCCATAGCTGTAGCTTCTGCCTCCAGCAAGGCTTACTACACACATCCAGGAGAGATCAGAGCCTGAAGCACAGAGATGCCACAGTGAGAATGGAGACGCCTTCCACTGGGAGACCTCTGCAGCCTCAAAAAGGAAAGCATTAATAGAGAATTTCAGTTTTGCCCGTTGTCTTCAAACACGTGCATGGTCTCATGGAACTGAGTCACACGCTGCAAGTCACCAGCATGCCAAACTAGGACATTCTTTTGACTGACGTAAAAGGTAGATGAACAAAGCTGTGAGGGTGTCTCCCGCTACCCATTCATGAATGGAGTGGGGCATGAGGCTGCTGGGATTTGTGGTGAAGGGTCAGCAGAGCAGTGCGCAGGCCAGAGAGCTCAAAGGGATGAGGAGCAGGACCATGTGGCATTCCCAACACAGTGCTTTGCTGTAGTGAGACACTCATGCCTACAAAGAGCTGAGAAACACTGGGCACCGTGAACATAGAGGGGTAGGTACTGTCAGGGAGGCTGTCAGAGATGGAAGAAGTGCTCAGGCTGCCTTAGGAGAAGCCTTTCCTCCACTAAGGAGTTAATAGCATGCATCTCTGGTGGTGGTAAGAGAACGGATAGCAAGGTCAATGGAGTATGTGCACATGGAATCTCTTGTCTCAAGGGTATTCAGGTGTCACCTCGAGAGTTCTCTCCTTACCCTTCAGGTAGGACACTTTGCAGAGAGCCCCAGTACATCTATGGACTGTACAAGGTTGACAACACCAGGAAGAAACCCAAATCTCTTCAACAGGCAGCATGGTCTGGAATGAGGGGTACTGCAGCAAGCAGTGGGCAGCTGCCAGTTATTCCAGCACAAGCATGGGCTGGGTTTTCTGCTTCTCGACTGACTTCCCCTGGGAGCCAAAGCTTCTTGCTGCAACTGGCCAGAAGACAGCATAAGAGGGAGACCACTGACACACTGAGGAAAGTATTACTGGGAAGATGTGAGGTGTGAGGAACATCTTTGCTGGGGCTCTCACAGAGGTGCCATCCCCTCCGTCTGTGAGCATGCCCGGCTTTGTCAAGCTAGCATGGAGCTAGTGGATAATGGTGGCTATGGATCAAAGTATATTTTCCCATTGAAAGTGATTTTGCTGAATTTAGACACTTTAATTTTAGCAATACTCATCAGTGTCTCTTCATCCTGATTACAATGTTAGTCTCTGAAAGCACTGTTTCCACAGAAGTGCTGATTAATGTTATCACACCAACAAGCTGATGAACACTCGAGAGAAAAGTTGTCAAAATCCCGGCACCCTGACATGACTTCAGAAGAAAGGGAGCCCCCGAGCCGCACTCTTCCTCCCACAGGATGGAAAACTCCTTCCTAATCCTAAAGGGCTAAAAATAACCGCTGGGATTCCCAGGACGACAGACACCTTCAGGCGAAATTCTGTGACTGAGCTTTCTTCAGAGAAAGCACCACTTTTATCCTGGCAGGTCCACTGTCCTGGGTGGATCTGGTCATGATTCCGTGTCAGGGAAAGAAGCCTAAAGATGGGGTTTCCTGCCTGTTCAGAATAAAGGAAGATCTGGCCATAAGCAAAGTGTAGAGCAGCTAAATTTCTGAAATTCACAATATTCAACCACCCAAAGCTCCAAAATCCCTTCTGGCTGCAGAATGACTGGCAGAGCTGTGCTAGTGACATTCAGTCATGGCTGAACAGAACCTGCCCTTGGGTGCCTGTTCCTAGCTAGTTTGCTGTGACTGGAAGTGTGCAGCTCCATTCTTTCTGCCTCTCTTCCCTTCATCCAGCATCAGACTGTGAACATTTTGAAACCTTCAACTGTTGCTTTGCTACACTTCCATCACGTTTGCTCATGTTTTCCAGGACAGATGAATTTTTATGCCGTAGCAGTTGTGGCATGTGCCACCTGCTTCACTAGTGAAAAAAGGATTGTTTCTCCTAACTGCATTATAGCTCTACCTAAAAACCTAGCAGAATAAGGCCTATCTGTTCTCCGTACCTCCAGTAACAGACAGAATTTGCCCCCTAAATCCAGAGAAACACAACAATAGAAACAAAGTCTTGTAGTTTCTGTTTTGCACAGGAATGAACCAGAACAGAGAAAGGCCAAATGAGATTACTCAGCTTCTGCCTGTAAACCAAGCTTCCAGTTGCTAATGCAACCTGGCCCAGGCATCTGTGGAGCAGTGTTGGTTTTCACAGGAAACAGTCAGCACTACCACAGAGCAGCCCTCTCCCTGCACTGTCCTCGTGTGCTGGCTGTATAAAGCAACTGGATTGCAGGATTAGCAAAGACCTGAAGCTATAAGCAAGGGATGGTCTGTAGGCAGAGGCAGTGAGTTGGACTTAAGAGCAATGCAGCAGGAAAAGCCATGTGAAAGAGAACCTTCCACTTTCACATCAAGTACAGGTTGAGAATGATTTTTTTAATTATGTGGACGCATGCAGTCTGAGAGAACAGGTTGGTGTTTGGACAGTGAACAAGAATACCAGAGAGGAAGGAGGTAAAGAAGTGGCTTAGACCCCGGTGGTGGTTAGGGAAGAAAAGAAAGTGTGGTGGTTCTGATCCACCGAGGGGCAGCTGGAGAAAATTCCTGTGCACTGTAAAAGCAGCACCTCCTCTTTTCTGGGATCCAATGCAGGTATGAATTTTTACTCCCAGGCTCATCTTTTGATGGCACGTTTGGAGATCTCCCTGATGACCGGGATGGGAAATTCAGAAACAAAGGGGATGTTTTATGCAGAATGTTCCCTCACTGGTAGCCAAGTGTGCTGTCCTTTACAGATTGTTTGTCTCTGTGCTATTGTACAGAGGTTTCTTGGCTTCCCTTGCATAGTTTACGTGGTGCGTTGGGTGCATTTGAGCATATTATGTTACAGAGAGCAGCTCCTTTTAACGTCGCATGAATTGTGCCATTGCCTCCCTGCCTTCTGCTTCAGGCACACAGCAGCTATGTGATATGTACAAGAGATATGACTGCCACAGTGAACTCTGCACTCATGTGGCTTTTATCAATCAAGTAACAGTGTTATCAGTATTGGGCCTGATCCTGACCAGGTGTAAAGTGCTGCAGCCACTCACACCACGATGTTTCCAGGAAAACAAATAAATCAAGAAAAAAAAGGCAGCTGGGTTTTTTCTTCTTTCCTTGCAGCTAAGGGTTTATTTTTTTCCAGCTGTGGTTTTCAAGTGTTAGATGACAACCCAAATGTTTTCACTGAAAACAAAACTTGCAGGGAAACTCTCTTTCTTTTCCTTTAGTTCCAAAGGCAAAATTTTCCTTCAGCATAATTGCAACCAGTGTTAAGACACCGTGTGGATCCTCTGTTTGCTTCTGCTAGCTGGGAATCTGGCCTGTTGAGGCTTCAAGCAAAGAATTTCAAAATTGTCATCTCTGATGTTTAAATGTAGGCAGCTGTCTGAGCCATACATGTACCCTAGCCAAAATATTGTTCATTCCAAGTGGATTTGCTACAAATTGTCTACAAATAATTTAAAAAGTGACAGTGTTTCTTAAATTATTTTATCAAGCTCTTTAAATATTGAAGTGCTTCAAATATTAATGCTTGGCAATTCAGGTTATCCTTAGTCCTGGTTACTGCAGTACTCTGATGTGGGTGCGTATGCCAGGTCGCAAACCGTCTGCATCACTGACAATGTAAAAGTGTCATCAGCATTCAAGTTAGAAGATTAACAGTGTCTAAATTAATGATGCACTTGTGTTAGAAGACTAACGGCGTCTAGATTAACGACAGCTAGAAGTGAAAGTATTTTTACTCATTAGGGAAGAAACAGATAAGAAAGGAATCTGTAGAATAACAAAGCAGAAATTTATCTACCGGTTGTGCACGCTTAGTAGTGCTTGTTGAAAATGCTGAGAGGAACGAGTTTTTGAAATGAGCATGCGCCAGAGCAACACACGGATCTGCTGTCACAAGAATATATAAGGACTTGTTTTTCTAATAAAGATCAGAGCTTGACTGTTAACCATATTGGTGTGTGTCTTGTCTCACAGCCTCATCCTGCAAATAAGGGGGTTCCTGCTACAACTAGCGCCCGAACAGGGACCTCCTTTTTATCGTTTAAATGCAGAAACTTGCTTAAATGCGGCACTCGCTTAAATGTGGAAACTCGCTTAAATACGGGACTCGCTTAAATGCGGAAGACTCCGAAGCATCACCGGGAGCTTGCA
Source organism: Athene noctua (assembly GCF_965140245.1). Taxonomy (NCBI): domain Eukaryota; kingdom Metazoa; phylum Chordata; class Aves; order Strigiformes; family Strigidae; genus Athene; species Athene noctua. The sequence goes on along the minus strand of NC_134037.1, from coordinate 140,055,080 downwards.
GGTGGGGAAGCAGAAGGGCACAGGACGAAACGCCGGAGCGTGGAGATCCTGCAGGTATGGAAAAAGACGCAGCCCTAAAACTGATGTTAAGTATCCTCTCTATGAGAGGCGAAGAAACAGCTCTTAGAAATCTTAAACAGCTCGCTGAGTGAGCGCATGGAGAACTTTTTTTTGAGATAAGAAAAAGACTAAATAATGAATGCCGCCAGGCTGTTAACACAGAGAATGAGAACACAGAGGGAGAGGATGCATATTTTGAACCTCGGGAGCAAGATTTATATGCTGGGTCTTTTGACTGTGATAATCTTTTAGACCCTGACGCTGTAAATCCTGAAAAAGAATCTGGCCTGTGTCCTCCCTTAGCTGGGGATGATCCGTGGGTAAAAGTGAGGTGAAAAACCTTGGCGCAAGGGGATATGGCCATGGCAGGAAAGATTGTTGCTCCTGTAAGCTATGAGCCGGGACATCTGCCACGTTGGGAAGGACTGCATTTTTCTGTTATTAAAGATCTACAGAAAAGCGTTAATGAAGACGGGTTGCAAAACTCACAACAGTTGTACTGGAGGCAATCACTCAGGGATATCGATTGGCCCCATAAAAATTGGCTAGCACTTTTAAGAAAAAAACGGCATTCACGCCGGCACAGTACTCTATCTGGAAAATCGAGCGTGTGGATCTCTGTGCTCAGCGTTTGCGTCCCCCCAACCTGCAGGCGCAGAGTTGGCGGCGGCGGCCCGGGCCCGGGGCCCCCCCGAGCCCCCCCGCCGCGGAGCGGCCGCCTGCGGCTGAGCCCGGCACTGCGCTCTCGGCACCCCCCCACACTCCCCACCCTCCCCCCGCCAAATGCGGCAGGTTTCTCACAGAGAAGATCCTGACGCTGTCATGCAGCAATGGCTTTATATGTTCTTCATGGAGTTTTCGTCTTTGTAATATTTGTCATTTTATGTTGTGAGTAATAAGTGTAAGGGGCTCTTTTGTGTGGTTGTGTGATTGTGTTTGTGTATGTGAGACGTGGCCGCTGCAGCTGCGGAGTTCTCCGGCCAGGGAAGCAGCTAGAGAGGAACACAGGAACGACAGGGTCCTAGTGCCCACCTGCTGAGGCATCAGCGCTGCGGTTTGTTTGGGCTCAGGGTTTTAAGTGTCTCAGGTAAAATATCTCCTCTAGCAGGAGGCAATAATTATGTGTTAATTGTTGTCTTAAATTTAGGTGCATACTCTGCGGGGAAAGTGCACCTCTGTACCATCTGCCTAATGAAAATATTATTAAAAAATCAACTACAACCTTACAGAGGTTGTTTGTTTTACCAGGAGTCATCGATGCTGGTTATGAAGAGAAAAATCAAAATTATAGTCTGTACCCCTGTGTTCAGTAACAAAAAAGTCAAAAATTGTTCAGCTTGTTAATCTTACTGCGGCTCCCCCTAATACTATGCCAAAAAGCCGCAATGACTCAGGATTTAGATCAGCAGGCACCCCTTAAATATTTTTTTTGGACTCAGACAGTGACACAAGGTTGACTTCTAGTAAAATTTACTCTCATTAAAGCTAAAAAGTCTGTCGAACTGACAGACATTTTAGATACTGGTGCAGATGTGACCATAATATCTGTGAGCAGATTGGCTGTTAGCTCCGGTACCTCAAATGCTTTTCAGGATTGGTGTCATGCTGTAACAATTTAAAGCAAAGATCTCATTCATGTAAGGGGCCCAGAAAACTGGGTAGCAAATATTCATCCATTTATATTGGAAAACCCTATTACATTTTAGGGTCATGACTGTGTAGCTCAATGGAGAACTCAAATTGGATCAAATTTGTCTTAATCACCACTGTAGCACGACCCACCCTGAAACCCACCCTGCCACTAACCCTGTAAACCGAATCACCTGTGTGACTTGGTCAGTAGCCCTTGCCAAGGAAAAAGTCATGCTACCTTAATGATTTCATTCAGGGACAATTAAGTTTCTTATTTTAAAGAAAAGTGGTAAATAGTAACTTTTACATGATCTCCAACATATTAATGATACCATGGAGGATAAAAATATTTTGCAACCATGAATGCCCTCCCCAACAAAGATTACCTGAAACTGGCATCTTGTAATAATTGATCTAAAGGATTGATTTCTTTTATCATTCCCTTGCATCCAAATGATGCACCTAAAATTACTTTTTCTATTCCCACTATTAATATTAGTGAACCTGCAAAACAATACCACTGCGTTATTTTACCATAAGACATAAAAATCCCACCAGGTCCCCCAAGCTGTTATACATCGTTATATGGATGACATCCTTATAGCAACAAAAACACAGGAGATCATGGAAAAGGCTCTTGCTTTAACCAAGCACTCACTATCTCAAATGGTGTTGCAAATACCACTTTAAAAGGTACACATATCATCACCAGGCAGTACCTGAGCTGAAGAATTTGTGAACAGATTATTGTCCTGCAACAACTTAAAACTGCTATTAAGACTTTAAAAGATTTACAGAAACTGTTAGGAACCATAAATTGGATACAGCCGTTGTGGGCCTAACTCATGATGATCTGCATAGCTTGTTTGATATTTTATGTAAAGATCCTTCACTAACATCACCCAAAGTACTTAGAGAGCAAAATAAGATCTTCACCGTATAGCTAACACCATCTCAAACAGACAAGCATTGCAGGTATACTGCATTCCCGCACGGGACAAGCCATCGTAGAAAGAACACAACAGACCTTGAAAGCGCTTTTGCAAAAACAAAAAGGGGGAGAAGTCTTGGCTCCAGGTCAACCATATGCTCTGCTGTTTCAGTAGGATGAAAAACACATGCGTTTTTTTCACCGGAATGCCAGGGCAATACAAAAACAATTTTCTTTATCAACTTGCCCTGAATACCAGAAAGACTCCATCTCTTCTACAGGGAAGTGGTGTCGACCCTTGGGGACTCCTCAGAATTATAGCAACCAGTTTTCACTCACTTAGCTGCATTTCAAATGTTAAAATATGTACATGTGTCTGTTAATACCTTTTCTGGAGCACTGTTTGCATCCTGTCATACAGCGGGGAGTCACGCATCTGACCTGCATTCCTCATTCACCGTCTGGTCAGGCCACCGTGAAGCATACATCTAGCAAGCTAAAGCGTCTATTACAACAACAACAACAACAACAACAACAAAGGGGCAAGATGCAAAATATCAATCTACACCTCACAAAGCACTAAATAAGGCATTATATGTCATGAACCTTTTAAACATTTCCCCTGTCTCGCAGGTGCCACCAATATTGTGTCATTTCTTATCACAGATACCAGATCAACAAGAAGTCCAGAGCAAGGCTCAAGTGTTAACAAAAAACTTAAAAAGTAGTAACTGAGAAGGACCATATCTTTTAATAACCTGGGGAAGAGGTTATGCTTGTGTCTCCACAGGTCTCAGTCTCCAGTGGTCATCGGCAAGGTGTGTGCAACCACACCTGAGGCGTGAGAGGCAGCCAGCACTCAGGATCCAGCTGTGGATGCTGTGAGTGCCCCTGTGCAGACAGTTTGCAATCTCTTCGACTGATCATTTAAGCAGAATGTCTGGGTAATGTTGGATACTACAACAAAACAAACTACACTACAGTTGCCAATTCTTTTAAGAGAAAATGCTAACAGTAATTGCAGCTCCTTAATGAAATATATAGGCTTACTAGTCACTTGTGCAAGATGTAGTTTAGGTGGAATGTAGTTATTAATAACCATGAAATGCTGTAAGAATGTGTGTATTCAACTTTCTTTGTTTAGCAATATTAAGAATGAAAAGCTCAAATGTTTAACCTTATTAGAAACTCCCTTGGTTTTCCCCCTGGAGCGCTGGCCAGGCTCTGGGTGGAACCCAACAGGAGAATGAAATCAGATGTTCCCGCTCAAGAAAAAGTGCCAGTTATTTTAGCCAGTTGATTTAGAGGCTGGACCTGCTTGCAGCGATGTTGGATGCCTCACCTACGGATGGACGCATCGCGTAGTATTTCTGGTTTGCGAGGAAGGGCACTCTAAATTCTTGCTGCACCCAGGGTTCCCCAGCAATTGTGGATCTGAATGTTAGTACCCAATTAAGTAAGTGTGCTACTCCATGTTTTCCTTACTGTTTGTTTTGTAGTATTTAGTTATATCCCTTATTTATAGGTAGTGAAATTAGCCTACTCTTTTAACTAGTAATTGTAACTGCTGTATTGTTTTAACCTTCTGTGGAACTATTCCAAGTACACTATGTTTTTGAAGTTTGTCTAACCCTTAATTGATACAGCTCTCAAACAAGTCTTGCAGGTGCCGATGCAAAACCAAGAAAGGGGAGATCTAGGAGGCATCGGCCTTACACAGCCTCTGACAAACAGCTAGGCTTTGATGAAGAACAGGCCTCGTAAGATAGATAAGAAACTGCTGAGTTGTGCCAAGGTGGCAGGGAAAAATCAATCGGGACAGCAGGCATTTTGCCTGGGCTTAGCAACTGCTGCCGACCCATCTCAGACCTGTTTGATTGGAGTTAAAACTGAGAGGCTCTCTTCCCCCAGTAGCTGGGAATAGCATGCAAAATCAGGCCTGGGGATGTATATAGTTTGAGGATAAAAAGCCTATCTGACACATAGTTGGTATAATCAGACAGTCTGGCTGGGATGGCAAAACATGACTCCTTCAGCAGTACCGATAAATTACATTTGGTTTTGTAGTAATACTTACACGATGGGTTTACATCTTGAAGAGGGAAGAGTATTTAATAATGATCCGACTAAAAGGTTACCAATTACTGGATGGTTAAAAGATTTGGTTTTACATGGACTAACAGTTGAAATTGTCATTATAATCCTTTTAATGATGTTAAACTGTGTGTATAATGGCTGAAAAACAACGGGCACATTATGAGCGATCCAAACCGAATGGCCTCACTGTAACAACAGGCTGTAGCTGTTGTGAAGAACACCTGCAAGGCCAAAGAGCTGAGAAACTGCTTATGTAGCAAAAAGATAAAGAAGCTGGACTGTAGAAGACAAGATATTTGCCTGGCAGGAGAGCAGCTCGTAGACACCACACCAGGACCAATCATAGAGGGTAAAAGGGCTCGTGGACAAGTAGCTTTAACCTATGAACAATCAAGTAGCTGCACGTGTACTTTATGGTAGTCTATAGATAGCTGTGTATCCTTTACTAAAATGGCATTGTGGAGGCCTGGAGAGATTGTCACTACATCTCTCTTAGCCCCCAGGAGTAGGGGTTGTAAAAACCCTATCCACCTTGAACAAAATAGCCTGTTGGCATGTAAAACAATTTAACTTAACATCTAATATAGTAAGTAATTTGTTGACAAATGAAGATAGTATAAAGCATGCTGTTCTACAAAATAAAGCGACTATAGATTTTTGTTATTGGCACCAGAACATGGATGTGAAGAATTTAAAGGTATGTACTGTGTGAATCTTTCTGATCACTCTCCATTTATCTCTAGGCATTGTTACTAACTGCAGGACAATATACATAGTGGGATTATTGCTGTCTTGTGTGGTAAATAGGATAGAGGCCTTAATAAAAAAGGGGAATTGTGGGTGCGTATGCCGGGTTGCAAACTGTCTGCGTCACTGACAATATAAAAGTGTCATCAGCATTCAAGTTAGAAGATTAACAGTGTCTAAATTAATGATGCACTTGTGTTAGAAGACTAACGGCGTCTAGATTAACGACGGCTAAAAGTGAAAGTATTTTTACTCATTAGGGAAGAAACAGATAAGAAAGGAATCTGTAGAATAGCAAAGCAGAAATTTATCTACCAGTTGTGCAGGCTTAATAGCGCTTGTTGAAAGTGCTGAATGGAACGAGTTTTTGAAATGAGCATGCGCCAGAGCAACACACGGATTTGCTGTCACAGGAATATATAAGGACTTGTTTTTCTAATAAAGATCAGAGCTTGACTGTTAACCATATTGGTGTGTGTCTTGTCTCACAGCCTCATCCTGCAAATAAGGGGGTTCCTGCTACAGATAGCAATGTGATTACAGTTTGCAGGTTAGATTGTTTCCTTAATTATGCTTATGCTCATATTCACAAAGTCTAGATGAGCTCTGTTTTGCCAGGAATTTTGCCAGCTATCTTGTTAGGTGACAATTAAAAATGTTTGTTGTGATGGCATCTCCATTATTTGACTTAATAAAATTTTAAACAAGTTATATTTAGGCAAACTACCTAAAACTATTGGCTGGCTTAGTAAGATGTAACAACTTGGAAGAATTTAAGTGTACCTCCTTTATGTATTCAGCAGAGACAGTAGCCATCAGATTCGTGAGTCTGAGGGTTTTATGTTTCAGTTATTCTAATAACTGTTTCTATGACAGAAGTCAAAATTAAAATCTTCAGAATTGAAATGAAGTAGATATCAACAGTATAAATCACTCATATCCTCTAGCAGTGCAGTTGCTTCAGAAGTAGTAACGTTAAAAATGCGGATATGACCATTTTATGTGAAACAATTTTCACGTGAAATGTCAACCAAATTACAGTCCTTTGTGACTGAGAAAGGTGACTCTACTTTTCTATCTCATTAGTGAAAGTTTACTTCTCTTCCATCATACTTTTAAAAATATTAACATGCTCTTGTTAGTAGGGTCACCTGTATCTTCAACTTAACTATTAAAACCAGTTTAACTCATTTAAATAGAAGAAATTCATTTAAGTAGGAGGAATTGCAGTTATCCTAGGTAGTCTATGATCCTTACCCAAACAGCTGTCCCCCTCGACTCTGACACAAAACCACACACAGGGTTTTATTCTTGTCCTATGACATATTTCAGTGAGTTTGTAATGAAATTATTTTAAATGATCTTCTTATTCCAGGCTTAGCTTCTGTCCCTTCCTCCTTTCTGCTTTCCACCCTCCCCGCTAAGGGAAGCAGTTCAGTTTCCATCTACTTAACAATATCACATGCTTGTTTAGAGATTTGGAAGGGCCTGAGGCTTTTCAAATCATGTTTAAAAAATACATGACTTCCTCTGAAAAGTCTTGCCTCCTTTTTCAGTGTGTCTCAGTAGACCTGGTATTTGCGGACAATGTCTTTCTTGTGCCTGTTTCAGTCCAACATTTGTCTGAGAGGATAGAGCAGATCTGTGTTCCCTACCTCTCAGTACAGTTATGTACTCTTATGTGCAGGCACACAGACTGGGAAATCCCACCAATCCAGACATTCTGAACAGATGCTTAAGCTGCAGTTGTTGAAAAACACTGATAAAAAGTGCTGTATGTTTAATGGAAGAAGTACATATCTGTCTGACCTGTAGATGAGGAAAGTGTGAGATATAGACCATTTAAATTTGATAGCCACAGAACTGGATTGCAGTATATGGGCTGTCATTCCTGAAGGCATCAAAGGCACACAAATGTGTCATGAATACTGAAATGCTGTGGCTGTCTCCCAGCCATAGGAGTTATCGTTGACCCAAATCATCCAAACCAGCTAGCATAATTTTCTCAACATCTGTTGTGTATCCAAGTTTATGTGAGAATAAAGAACTTTTATATAGTTCCAGTATCAAATAAAAATGTCCTACTCACACTATCAATTCCATTAACTACCCTTACAAATGAATTACAAGAACTTAGTTTTTCTGTTGCTAGTGATGTTTTATCTTAGGTTAGAATGCAGAATAAGGAATATGATGATTTTTCAGAGGTTATAGAACTAGTAACCATCAAGGGAGAATCATTTAGACCAACAACATAAATTCATACTCAGTGTAACATGTTTTGTCTCTACAGGCCTTGCATACTTGAAGCAGTTGTACTCGGTATAAATCTCTGTGTTTGTGTTCTTACTTGGAAGAGTCAGTTCCTGAAAGCCTGTTTCTTAATCACATTTTATATTAAATTTCTGTAGTCCTTGTGTGAATTTTCGTTGGTTTAAATTGTTCGTTTTTTCTGCCGTGCCTAATTTGAGGATCAGAGTGATTTTTTTTTTTTTTTTTTTAAATTTTAAAATAATTTAAAATCCAGCTAGCAGTGAGAAATAGAAATGAACTTCAGTTTTCAGTGGAAACATTTCAGGTATGTGCAGGGCTAATTTTTAGTCTTTGAAGCTTATCTAAACCCATCATGTATCTGTCCCTTGGTACTAACCTCTTACATGGCCTCATGTTCCTCTTATGGTCTTGAAGTAGTTTTTGTCTTTCTCAGACATTTTCAGTGTGCAGATTCTTGCAGTTCCACAGTTAGATACCACCTGCTATTCAAGAGACTCAGTAGTGGCCTGTCTAGACTGAATACTTTATATTCTTCACAACTTCCTAGGTAGTATAAAGGTCCTGTAGAGCTTCTTTTTTTTTTAAGGCATCACTTGAGGAGGGGAAAGTTTTTTATGTTCTCATTATCTTTCAGCAGAACACAGTATCAGATATACATCATACACTTCCATTCAGAATGTAAGGGGTCTCTTTTTGCAGTTGAAGAAAACAATGTTTTGAGCATGGTCACTTAAGAAGCTTGAGAGTTATCCAGCACTGTATCTCAATTTTTATGGATCCATGCTTTTCTGCTTGCAGACTGGGATTAGACAGGCAGTCAAGAAACTATGACATCACATGATGGCAGACAGTTGCAGTGGAGATAAAGGAAGTAGCAAGGGCAGTTGTCCTTTGAGATAAGCACACTGATTTTGATGAAACAGCTTTAGAATCTTGCACATTATAAGTAATCCATACAATATTTTTCTCTCATAAATCTATTTGTATTATCAGCTGCACAATATTCCCTTTTGAATTGAGAGGATTCAACCTATTAAAGGAATTAGTTTCCATAATTATTTTAAACAGACTGAGTAAGTCTTAGAATTAAAGACACTTTCAAAACTAACAGGAAAACACTATATGAGAAACATAGCTTGTCAGGAATAACTGCTGGTATCATCTGTGTTCACAGTTTTTGAACAATGTATGAGTTCAACTGAAGATTATGAAGGGATATAAAATCAGACTCCATCTTTGTTTTCGATGGTTCACTTCTGTTGTTGTTGAATTGGGTATTTCATGTAATTGTGAGAATGCCTCCAGCCACTAGTATGTATTGTGCTTGAAATTAGGTGTTAATATGTGCAATTGAAAGTGACATCTAAATCATTTGCTTCATGTTTGATTCATGTTCAGCCACTGAAATGAATTGGAGGTTTGCTCTTTTGACAGCTGCTCTGTGTACCTTTTTGCCTAGCACCTTTACATTAAATGCTTTGTAGTTAAGGATATTGTTATTAGGCACAATTTATATATAAGACTTGGAGAGAGAAGGTAAGACATTGTAAGGCCCAGAATCAAAAATACAGTTGAGCACTCTTTTTCCTGACTTAAGTGATTTAAATTGCAGTTCATTGCCAAATCCTAGATGGTTAAAATAGTTCATGTAGCCTGCTCTGTGACAACCTCTGTCTTAGGAATCTTTTTAAGTACTGATGGGGGAGTGTCTGGAAACAGAAAGGTGGGGTTTTTTGGGATGGAATTTTTGAAAAAGCAGACACACACATTCTTGCCAAAAATGAGAGACCAAGGTTGAAGTCTTTCAAATCAAGTAGTGTTTGGGTCTCCAGATCCCTGATAACTGTCTTGACTACTGAATTAAGTTAAAGGATCTTTTCCTTTCCCTGTAAGATACACCATCACTTCTTTGCCTGCTCTATCCTGTCCTGAGCCAGCTGCATGTACCTCACTCCCCTTGCAAGCTCTTCCTGGGCTCGCTTCAGGCAGCTGCTGGATCGAGTACCCATTATACTGGCAACTATCACTGCTAACAGTTTTTTCTTTCCCTGCCATACTTGAGCAGTCACATGACGTAGGCTATAATTGACCTGAAGTTCAAGTTTCTCTTCTAGAACTTTAAAATGTGAAAATGATCTCATCAGGTAGTGTGTCATTTACAAACAAGTGTGTGTCATTGTTACAAACACTATTTACAAGTCATTCTACAGCCATTATTTTGCTTCTATTTTTTAAAACAGCTGGCAAATTCCTACTAGCAGATGGCCCTGACTCCTTCAAGGAAGTTTCTTTTAAATCAAAATAGATGTAGCATTAATGTTTCTTTTAATCTGTTTCTAACCTTGGGTCACTTAATGACCTGATCATTTGTTCTTGATTGATAAAAAAAGCTTCATACTCAGTATTTGAAATAATACTATTTCGTACTGTGCTTGCAAAGGGGTAAAAGGAGAAAGCTGCCTTTGCCATTTTTCTTCTTCCAGTCTCATTGATGGATGTGAGTTCATTAAAAATCTGAACTCTCTTTAACTTATACTGGTTTACTGGTTCTTTTTTGTTGTTGTTGTGTCTATTTTGTTGTGATTTTTGCCTCTGTAGGCAGAATTTACATGGAAAATATTTTTTTTTTTTTAACCTGTTACTATCAGATTTCAGCTTAGATGGTTTTTGTACTGTGGCTTTGTTCTATAACCTGCAACTTGTATATGCAGTTTATATGCCTTGTTAGGGAATAGTTGCCTTAATGGGGAACCTGGAAGGTAGGATTGAGATGCTATTCTAGTGTATGTTGCCACTGGAAGTCTTACTGTGGCAGTCATTACCAGTTGCCTGAGTACTGAAGTTTTTGTTACAGACCCAGGTTTAGGCTACTGTTCTCACCTTAGCTCTGAAATTTTGAGAGTGAAGGAAGTGTTTTTTATTCTTTGCTTCTCTAACATTGAATGGAAGGAATTTTTTCTACTTACATGGGGTGACTCAGAAAATCTTTTCCTCCCTTTTATTTCTGTTACAGGAATTCTAGGCTAGGTTTTTTGTGCAAGTGGTCTCTTGGCAACCTGATCGTAGACGTAAATCAATTTACTTCTTCAGGTGCATAAATATGATTTATTTAGCTAATTGCTACCTTAGTTTTTCTGTGATGAGGTGCTTCTGAGCAAGTTGGAGGTAGCCCTGCTTGAGCTATAGGTTGCAGTTGGTAAAATCCTCTGGTCCCTTCAAACCTAAATTATGTTTCTGAAGAAGACAGTGACACACTTCTCTGAGGTGTGTAGGAAAACAGCAAAGGACAGTGAACACAAGTTAGATCAAGGAAAATTCTGGTTACACAGTTGGAGAAAGTTTTCCATCGTGTGGGTGGTCTAACACTGGACCAGGGTGGGTGTCCAGAGAGTCTGTGGAATTTCTGTTACTAGAGATATTCAAAATATAACTGAGCAAGTCTCTGGCCATCCTCACATAATCTTGAAGTTGAATTTAGCTTTGAGATTGGTTCTGCTTTGAGTGTGGAATTAGATCAAGGACCTCTTGAAGTCCCTTAAATCATAAATTTTTCTGTGAATCTGTGATTCTAGTGTATTTCACTCCTTGTACAGTATTGAAGATGGAGAGTAAAACTTCACTAAAATGTACAAGAAGACACTAGAGTAAAGCAACAATGTACTTTCATAACTTCAAATTTAGTGACTTGACTTAGCTCCAGTGAGGAGGGTGAATTGAGTGTTTTAGGAGTGACGATTTGGGTCTTTTTCCCTTTGTTCTCAAGTACTTTGAATAATTTTAAACAGTGTTTCAGTGCCTTTGTCTTAGCTTGTTCCTTGTTTTCTGCTGTCTGTCTGCTGTTTTGTTTCCTGATAAAACTATATAATCAGAAATGGTCTCGGTTTTTTCGCTAATTCTGTAGTAAAAATTGAAGGTTCAAGGAAGCTGTAGTTATACAAGGTGAGAAGAAAACTAATGGTAGATAAACCACATACATGCTTAAGACTGTAAATCACTGTGAATTTTTCAGGCTGTCTTTGTATCTAGTTAAAGCTTAATATCAGAGTCTCAGAAATTAAAAAGAGACCTACTATTTTCAAGATTACTGTGCCTAGCAGGAGAAAAAGTACTTTAGAAGTCCAGGTAGAGAACTTGTACACCACGACAGTGTACTGTGTGTGCACAGGCAGAGAACCTCATTTTTGTTTAGGTGCTGCAGCACTGAGGCCAGTGCTGTCTTTTAAGTACACCTTCACTATGGTGAGTGATCCGTAAATGTCTTGAATGGTGCACTTGCAGCATCAAGTTAATGTCCAGTGCCACTTTAATCATTGAAATACTGTGAACATACATGTTGAATGTACAGCTGCAGAATTTTTACAAGAGCTGTGCAGTTGAAATGCTGTCCACAACCTGTCAGAAGAAAAGAAACATTGCTTTTGGATTGAAGAGTTCTGGTGGCCACTTAAAAACAAGCTCAATGTGCAGAGTGCTTGTCTGTTTCTCTAATTTCTCTAAATAACTTTTTTCCTGAATTGGCATATTTGTCTTGCTCTTCTGTAATTGATTCTGGGCATCTGGTGATTGTGCAGTAACCATGAAATTATTAAAAAATCCCCTTGTTTAGCATGGAAATTGTGAATGGAATTTGGAAGTACCAAACAATACATAGAGAAGCATTTTATTGGGACATTTTGTAGATTGACATGATTTAAACACTAGTTCCTAAAAAATTTTTAATTGTAAATTTTTTCCTATAATGGAAATGCACATGATTTACAAGGACAGTGTTAGAGTGATTAATTTCCTGAGATCATCAGCAACATGCAGCTTAAACAATGTAAAGCACTTTCAATTTTACAATGATACATCACCCTGGCATGTGACTGAGGGTTCATTTAATAGTGTAATTCACCAGAAGTAGCAGGTTGATGCATCAATCTGTTCTACCAAAAGGTGGCTGTTACTGGACCTGTAGCTTTACCAGAAATTTGAGAGTTTTGATGAGATTTCTGAACAGCGTTTTAGTTATTACTGTCTTCCATTTTACAAATGGAGGAATCATCTGGAAGTTCTCTTTGGCTTTGGAGCCTTGAAAATTGGTTTTGGAGCCTTGAAAATTGGTGAAAGAATGCCAAAATGTTATTGTGATCAATTATCAAAAATAACAGAAGTATAGGTTAAAAGCCAGTGTTTTTTAAAACCCATCAAGGGTTTAAAAAAAAATAAACAACTGCTATTGGGCTTTCTAGGCTTCTGAAGCAAGCGGTCATTTTACAAGTAAAGGCTAATGTTTAGAACTCCTATAGACTATTTCAGTTAGCTATGGTAAGACAGGGTTGCAGTTGTCTTTTTTGGAGAGATCATAAAACCCAGTTTATTTGGAGTAATCCAGCTCTGCCTGTACCTCAGTGATGAGAATGCTTAATAATATAGTTTAATCTTATCAGTGCCGTGTTTAAAAATTCTTATTTGATGGGATATCAATTTATTGGCAGTGGAGTTGTCACTGAGAACTTGTGTAATTTGAAAGTGAGTGGATTACTGTTCACCTTAATAGCAGTATTAGATAATATAATTGAAGTGTTATAAAGATGAACTTCATTTTCTTTCTGGACTCAGCACATCCTGCTTTAGAAAAATGGCCTAACACGACAGTTCACGAACACTGACAAAATGACCTCTCTCTTGAGACTTTGCCTGTTCGGAACTAATACTGAAATGCAATTCTCAGTAATGAAGAATTTGTTTATAAGCTTTCTGGGACACGAACAGACTTTTCACTAATATACAGTTGCATAGTTCTTATCAAAGATGCACATCCTTAAAATGCTAGCCATAACATAGACTTTTGAAAGTACAACTATGTCAGAGAACAGAAGAGTGGATATGGCTTTGTTTTTAATATGATGTCTTGTTCTACAACTGGAATCTCTAAGAGTCAAAGTTGTACAAATAATTGACATATTGAGTTCCCTATTCTTATCCTGTTTCAGCTATATCTAGAGATCAGATCCGAGAGTGGGCCCATCATTTGCTTTTCGTACCTGTTTAATGCTTGGCCTATTTTTAATCAGTTCTCAGTGCTTCCAGTTGTGATGAGGTGATAGAAATGTGTGTATTTTCTAAGAACTTTGAGTCCATAGAGTTTTTTCAGAAATGTCATTCAAAAATATCAGATACTGAATATGGAAACTATACCTTACAGTAGTATCTTAGAGGAGTAATTTAAAAATGAACTTTTAGAATGTGAGAGAAACCTTGCCTCATCAGACAAAATGTCCATCTAACTGAACATCCTGTCTCCAACAGCAGCTGATGCTGTTGGAAGAAAGTAAGAATTGGATGAGCACGCAGTGATGCTTCCTTAGAAAAACATCTCCACCTTTAGTGATTTGTAACATGAAATTTTTTTAAGTTATAGTTCTAGGTGACTTTTTCATCTATGAATTTGGCTGCTTTTGAATGCATATAAGTGATCTGACGAGTGTATTCTTCTTTTCTGTAGACAGGTAAGCATGTGTTTGTCCGAGAAGACAAGGCCAAGGAAATGCCCTCTGTACTCGAGTATGGTGAGGCCTTGTTCCTAGAGGAGTTGATTTTTAAGCCTTTGACCTGTCTCTGAGAAAAAATGTCTCCTTGTGGTCATTAAGCAGCTGAGTCTGGGCTGTGTAATTTATCATGCAATTTGTAACAGAATGCGTAAGCAGGACATTCCCTTTGCAGATGCTCCTTTGCACACATAAAACATGAAATATTTTTTCCAAATCTCATTTTTGCGTGGACATGGTGGCAAAACCACTGGCCTCTGGAGGAGGAAGGGGGTTGAAATATCATACCTTTTTAGAATTAATCTGATAATCAATTAAATACATATTCTAAGCTGAAACCTGGAAGAGAATGTTAGTGATTGAAAAGACCATGCTAAGTTCCCTAAGGTAATACAAATGCATAGATGTAATGGCATTAGTGGGCAACAGTACATTGAAACAAGCGTGTTTATTATAACGTGTTCATTAGTCTTTTTATTATGTTAATATTAAAGTCTTTGGATCTCTGCTGCTGTGCTGCCACAAGGCAGCAGAAAACTTGGCAAAAATTGCTTGTAAGTGGAAGAAGTGAGCCTCCTTGACTGTTTCACAAAATTTTTGCTCCCTTCAGTTTTCCAATTTACTGCTATTTGTCTGTCTTTGTAGTTTATATTCTAAGCAAGCTGGGAACTCATCATGCAGGAGGGAGAGAAATCTGCTTTTAATCTCAGTTTATCGGGATCTAGGTTATTCTTTTCTGATATGGTTTACAGCAAGTCTTTGTGGTAATCATAGAATGGTTTGAGTTGGAAGGGACCTTAAAGATGATCTACTTGCAACCCCCCTGCCATGGTCAGGGACACCTTCCACTAGCCCAGGTTGCTCAAAGCCCCGTCCAGCCTGGCCTGGAACACTGCCAGGGAGGGGGCAGCCACAGCTGCTCTGGGCAACCTCTGCCACTGTCTCACCACCCTCACGGGAAAGAATTTCTTCCTTACATCTAATCTAAATCTACCCTCTTTCAGTTCAAAACCAGGACCCCTCATCCTATCCCTACACTCTCTCATAAAGAGTCCCTCCCCATCTTTCCTGTAGCCCCCTTTAATTACTGGGAGGTTGCTAATATAAGGTCTCCCTCGAGCCTTCTCTTCTCCAGGCCGAACACCCCCAACTCTCTCAGCCTGTCCTCACAGGGGAGGTGCTCCAGTCCTCTGATCATCTTTGTGGCCTTCTCTGGACCCGCTTGAGCAGGTCCATGTCCTTCATATGTTGGGGGTCCCAGAGCTGGACACAGCAGTGTAGGTGGGGTCTTGTGAGAGCAGAGGAGAGGGGGACAATCACCTTCCTTGACCTGCTGGCCACACTTCTCTTGATGCAGCCCAGGATATGGTTGGCTTTCTGAGCTGTGAGCACACATTGCTGTCTCATAGTCAGTTTTCCATCCACTACTACCCCAAGTCCTTCTGAATCCACTCATCACCCAGCTTGTGTTTGTACTTGGGATTGCCCTGACCCATGCGCAGGACTTGCACTTGGGCTTGTTGAACTTCATGAGGTTTGCATGGGCCCACCTCTCAAGCTTGTCAAGTTCCCTCTGGATGGCATCTCTTCCCTCCAGCTTTCGACTGCACCACACAGCTTGGTGTCATCTGAAAACTTGCTGAGGGTGCATTCAGTCCCACTGTCCATGTCAGCGCTGGTCCCAATACCAACCCCTGAGGAACACCACTCATCACCCCACACACACTTGGACATTGAGGCGCTGACTCTGAGTGTGACCATCGAGCCAATTCCTTATTCATCAAGTGTCCATCCATCAATTCCATGTCTCTCCAATTTAGAGACAGGGATGTAATGTGGGACAGGGTCAGATGCCTTGCACAAGTCCAGGTAGACGACATCAGTTGCTCTTCCCTTATCCACCAGCATTGTAACCCCATTGTAGACAGCTGCCAAATTCATCAGGCACAATTTGCTGTTAGTGAAGCCATGTTGGCTGTCCCCAGTCACCTCCCTGTTTTCCATGTGTCCTAGTACAGTTTCCAGAAGGATCTGCTCCATGATCTTAGCAGGCACAGAGGTGAGACTGACTGAGCTGTAGTTCCCCAAGTCCTCTTTATTTCCCTTTTTAAAAATGGGGGTTGTGTTCCCCTTTTCCAGTCAGCAGGAACTTTGCCAGACTGCCACAACTTCTCAAATATGATGGATAGTGCCTTAGCCACTTCATCTGCCAGTTTCCTCAGGACCCACAGATGCATCTCATCAAGTCCCATGAACTTGTGCACCTTCAGGTTCCTTAGATGGTCTCAAACTTGATCTTCTCCTACAGAGGGCAGTTCTTCATTCTCCCAGTCCCCACCTTTGCTTTCTGTGACTTGGGTGATTGATGTCTGGAGCCCTTGCTGGTGAAGACTGAGGCAAAAAGGTCATGGAGTACCTCAGCCTTCTCCATGTGACCAAGTCTCCCTTTTCCTTCCAGAGAGGGCCCATGTTTTCCCTAGTCTTCCTTTTATCACTGACATACCCTTAAAAGCTTTTTTTGTTGCACTTATGGGTCACTGTTACTTGTGAGTTACTGAGGTATGGTCTAATATTAATCTTTCTCTCAAGTAAGCACCAGGGCTGTCTGGTTCCCGACATTCAGGGATAGTATAAAAAGACACAAAACCAATTCCTTTTCAAAATATTACAAACATCTTTTACGTAGATTAAGCAAAATGGAGTGGTGTCATACAAACTTACTATTAGCGGTTGTTAGCAATCAGCTTGCATAAAGGATGCTTTCAGCAAAATTCAATAGTCTTTTTTTAGGCCATAAAATAAAATCTTATATATGGCACATTTTCTTTTATTTTTTTCAGTGAGTAGAATGTGCTTTTTTTGATAACTGACGAGAAATGTGTAGTGGATTTTGTGACTGGGTCTGTTTTAACTCTGGAGGAATACATGCAGTCTCCCATTTTACAAAGGCAAAATAAAGGTAAGGCTACAAATCACTAAGAGACTGCATACAGAATCACAGAATCATCTAGATTGGAAAAAATCTTGAAGATCATCTAGTCCAACCATTAACCTCACACTGACTGTTCTCAACTCCACCATATTCCTCAGCACTGGGTCAACCCAACTCTTAAACTCTTCCAGGGGTGGGGACTCCACTACTGCCCCAGGCAGCCCATTCCAACACCCAACAACCCCTTCTGGAAGGAAATACTTTCCAATATCCAGTCTAAACCTTCCCTGGTGCGAAACCTACTTACTGTACTGTCGTCATTTCAGAGCTTTTCTGTGAAATGCAGTATAGTGATGCTCATTTCTGTTTGGGGTTATTTCCTCCAAGACATTTCTCCTGCCTGTGTATCTGCTCTCCAGCCATCTTGGTGCTTTGCTGCTGAGTCAGACTGACCTTTCTTATGGTCAGATTTTTATTTTCTTGCATTGCTGTATTGTCTGTCTGTCGTAAGCAATGTCCCCACCATTGTAATCTTCTTGACTGCAGCCTATCCCTTCCATATTCCATTCTCGTCACTTCGTCTTAAAATCAGTGTGGTATCTGCCACCTTTTAAAGAACTCTCAACTCTGTAGCCTGTAGGCTTTCTGATTAAATTCAGCTGCTTTCCAAACACATGATGATATTATTATAGACTGATTAGATGAACTGCACTTTGGTACCAAATGTGACATTTTCAGCTGGTTCTAATTTTGTCAGAATTTGTG